>NW_008649025.1:98301-100079 GCF_000247585.1 Phytophthora nicotianae INRA-310 | reverse complement strand
AACAAGCGCATTTTGGCGATGGCAGTGTTTTCATACGCCGAGTGGATTTGCCACAACGAACAACCCGGTCGAACAGTTCAACAGGTTGATAAAGCGTGACTACACTCTCCGAACGAAGCACAAGATCGGAACATTGGTCCAGTTGCTCGCGGATTGCTGTCAGAATCAATCTGTCACCCCCAAGGTATTCAAGGAATTGCCTGAGCCAACTCAACAGCTCAATGCTCGAGTAAAAGATTTCCGGCGCCGAGATCTCCTTCTCGACAGGACTCCTGGACGGTCGAGCATTGAGTTCTTACTGGCGTCCCCAAACCCGAATGAGGTTCGTGTATTGTCGCGCGGCTGTTCTCGCGTTTATCTACCTGAGTTGGGGCGTAGTAGAGAAACAGCCCCTGTCTCGGCTCAGATGGGCACCAATTACGCTCGCATGGAGATGGAGGGTCAGCCGGATGGTGGCTGGCGCGTCGACGTTACTGCGATGACATGTGGGTGCAAGTATTACTTCAAGTTCTCAATTTGTATTCACCTTCTGTTTGCTCTTCAAGTTAAGAGCTACACCGGTTTGGATGGGAAGAGAACCCTCGTGAACCGCACGGTAGCGAGGAAGCGCCGCCGCACTCGGCAAGCAACTCTCCATATTAGCGGCGCGAGTTCCCAAGTTCCTGCTGGTCGTCCTCGGACAAACGGCCACGCACTTAGCATGGACTAACGCTTAGATAGTGTTGCATCGATGAAAACACTTTGTTGCGTCAATAAAAGCACTTGAATATTTTGATTTTTTGCTTGAGCTAGCTTTCTTGCAAAGTGATAAAATATTTTTTTCTTGTGAAACTTCTCTTCATCCATGAGAACGCACTTAAATAGAACATCTCTCTTAAATTTATAAATAGATGCACAAAACGGAACGCCAAATATCTATCTATCTGAAGTTTACTTTATCGATGTTCATTCCGCAATCCGCCCTCACAATGGCCACCCCTGGACACGACTTCGGCTCCGCCCCCGCTCCACCCACCTCCGCGACTGAGTTTTTTGAATGGTGCCAGCAGCACCTAAAGCAGCGTGGGTGGGGCCGCCTCGATCGAGAGGCCGCCCGATTTTTAAGGTCGTGGGGCTTTATTCAACGAAGCTCGTCACCCGACGTTGGAGGCGCCATACGGCGTCTTCTTGACGCCGTACCGCAAGCCCGCATCACTAAGCCCCGTCTCATTGATGCTGCACGTCAAGGCGATGATGCGGGCGAAGCGGAATGGGTTCTACCAGCTGGAGTGAGCTTAACAGCCCAGCCGACCTACCAGATGCAGACGATTCTCGACGACCGCCGCGAGAACGGAAGGGTCCTATTCCTAACCGCATGGGAGCCAACATGGGAGCCGGCAGCAAACCTTCCCTCCGGCGAACTCCGTAAGTATCGGCAGCGCAAGCGACGTAAGGTAGAGAGGGCCTACATTGAAGCTGAAGCAAAAGAAGAATAAGCACTAGAGATAAGAGAGAATGATTTCATTTACATTGCATTAACACAATTAATATACCGTTCTTCATTACAGGATCTTCGTAGTACGTCATTTACTGTAATAAGGCCAATTCCGCACAGCCTTCAGCTAGGACGGTACAGGGGCTAGCCCTTCAACTCGTCCCGCACAAGCCGCCCGAAATCAGCCTTCTTAATCGCAGCCACGCAGCAGTCGTAGGTCGAGGCACGGGCGCCGCCATGCCGGCGATCAAGCCCGAGGCACGCCGCGCCCTGGTTGTAGTCGTAAAGCAGTAGTACAGTAGTC
>NW_008649025.1:30156-97604 GCF_000247585.1 Phytophthora nicotianae INRA-310 | reverse complement strand
ACAACAATGCTCATAACGGCGGCGGTAATCAATACGGAGCCACGTTTCGAGTGGAGACAAGTCATTACACTTCAACGTGCTCTTGCAACGAGACTGTCACTGCTGAGCCTTCCAAAACCAACTTTCATCTCTTTACCATAGACACCTAACTGACCCGCTAAAGTGGAAACCTGCCAAGTTATAGGTACACGCCAATGTGTACAAACTAGTACGGAGGTAAATTTAAAGATTATGGGAAGTGCTAGGGGCAGATATAAACACAACAGCTCGAATTATGATTTCACAGCGAATTTCCATTGGATAAGCTAGCTACCGTTGGGAGTACGCTCTTATATTCGCAGTTACGATTGGAAACTCACTATTTCTCTGAACTCGATTAAATGAAAAACATCGGCATTGTTGGCGTTGCTGGGTATCCAGGTAGTGTGTCGACTGCAGGATTCTGGAAGTTGACGACGCCAGGCGTGTAGCTCTGTGTCTGTGTCGCCATCTGAGCAATAGTACACGGAGCACAGCACGTGGACACCAAACAGTCTCCACCACAGTTTCCTTTGATCTCGTATTGCTTCCGTACTTTCATCCGCACGAGGCAAACCGAGAAGGCGAAGAATAGAACGAAGAAAACCGCTCCGCACAAGAAGACAATTTGTCGACCTGTAGACGAGCGTTCCTCACCACGATGCGAACTATTGGGAGACGTGATCACGTCCGTCGTGACGCTGTGTGAGATGAAGAGGATGACGCAGATAATGAAACCGAAGATTGTGGCACCGTGGCTGAAGATCGCCATCGTGTACGAGTTGCCCAATCGAGCCTGGATCTGCGCAACGGAGACACAGGGGCAGATCGTGGACATGCAGCAATTGGGCATGATGCTGGCGAAGCAGCCGAAGAACGGAGCGTCCCAGTCTTTTCCGGTCTCCGCGGTAATATCGATCACGTGCGTAGCACCACCGCCCTCGTCTCGCATCTTTCGCTCCTTCGCGTCCGCAGCAGAACCCACACTCACTTGTGGCGTCATTACTGGGACCACATAACTCGTTTCGATGGTTGGAGTCTGCATGGTGAAAGGCGAAGCTCTTGTGGAGGTGCAAGCTGCAAATTCAGGAATGGACTGCCAGTCGGATGGAGCGGCCAAATGGGAAGGTGCAGATGTGTATTTCTAACTGGACAGCACGTGTTAAGACAAATGTAGACTGCAGAAGAAACTATCTTCAGGCAACCTGAACCTATTCGACTCCAACATAACCGTCCGTTGGTGGCTATCCCGCACACTCGTGCTATTAAAGCCTTCAATTTGAAGCCAAACGACGGCTATAGCTTGGGACGTCCGGAATGAAGCAAAAGACAGTAGAGCAGAAGACAGTAGTGTCTATTGTGATTTTATTCTTTCGCAAGAATTGTCGCCGCCGTCCGGTGGCCCTGTATCTGCAGCCAGGCGCACCCAGGTAACTTCTGAGCAATTCAATCCAGTGTGCACACAATAGGATCACTTTTAGTAAAGTGATTCTATAGATGCAGTAAAGTTTTACTGCATCTACTGGTTTTCAACGTTCTGTAAGTTTCAGACTGTAACCTCCGAATTTTCTTGGTCGAGCAGGCAACTTTCTTGCAAAAGCAATTCGTGTGCGATGAACAACGCGCCCCTACAGAGCTATTTGTTGTAGTGAAGCTGGCGAAGAGATGTATGCCATAACCTTATGACCATCCGCAAGTGTCCAATCCTTCAAAGCAACTTCATACACCTCATCTACAGCACGGTAGCTGCGAATGATACCCTCTCCGTATGCTGTGGTAACACGTGAGTCAACAGGAAGAGGATCTGTTCTTATCCCTTTCCTGCTCGAGCCCA
This sequence comes from Phytophthora nicotianae INRA-310, assembly GCF_000247585.1. Lineage (NCBI taxonomy): Eukaryota > Oomycota > Peronosporomycetes > Peronosporales > Peronosporaceae > Phytophthora > Phytophthora nicotianae. The sequence goes on along the minus strand of NW_008649025.1, from coordinate 95,752 downwards.
GTCCAAGCAGCGACAGAAGACTTCGAGGCGGGGATACTGAAGACAACTGCAGGTGTCGCTCCTGTACGAACACACTCAGTGGCGACGGCAGCTCACCACTCCGAGTCCTAGTATCGCTATTAAATAACCGGAGTTCATAGACTCGATCTTCTTCCCGAAAGTGGACAACCACACCGCGACCAAACGGCGAATCAACCACTACCGTCATAGCGAACAATGGCTTGGCACCAGATCCACCAGGAACAAATGTGATGAGCTTCTTCGTGATGAAACCAATACCAGAACGCACACCAGCAAATAGTCGCGGCGACATCGATCCGTTTGATGCGTAGTTTTCCAGGAATTCATCGTCCACAGGTTGTAGCGCATCGGAATTCAAGAACGCCACCATATGCAGCATGTTGTGGTCTCCTGGGATGGATACAGTGTAAATGTCGTCTTCTTCGCGGTGACTTATTACTCGACCAATATCGAAAAGCGTTTTCACGAGCGTGTGTGGTGCAAAGACTGCTGCAGGTGGAGCGCGGTAGAACTTGACGTAATTCAGTGAGCTCTTGGTCAAAGGCGATATGTCCGTACTAACGTAAGCTGTGAGACTGTCGTCGGGAAAGAAGGCTTCCACGCGTTTCTGTCTTGTCCTCGATGACGACCAATCCGTCAAGTCCACTTGATAAATGCCATCGGTACCGCGAAATCTACGAACGATGGCACGCCCAATCGGTGTGCGAACGACCGAGTTGAGAGCGAATACTTGAGGCTTCATCACCAAGGGAGAAGGCCCAAACTTCTTCGACATGAGGGCATTTGCCACAGTGATATCACGGTTCAGCAGGAGTCGAGCACGTTCTCGACTTTGCGGAGTGAGCCAACAAGTAATACCCTCGAACGACTTCACTGCGTCATCGCAGATTTTCTTCAGCCCACTGAGTCGAATCTTCTTTATACGATAGGCTTCGACTGCAGCACCCACGTACGTGTCGAAAAAGACGATGTTCATCTTTCGCCAACGTTCCAAGTCCTCCTTCGAGTGGTAGTTGAATATTTTCTCCATTGGCTGCACACGTTGGAAAAAGGCGGCCTCCAATGCATCAGGTCCGAATTTCTCCACAATCAACTCCGCCGCACGCACGTCTCCTTGGCCGTTGTCACCGACAAATACGTGCTTGAACTCCGGATAGAGCTGGTAGAATTCACTAAAGTTCTCGAACTTCTTCTGCGCCATGGGCTCCAGATCTCCTTGCCACATGAACGCACGGCCGGATGTCAGATTGCCAGCAAGCATCGTAGGAAGCGTGTGCATCCCCATCTTCTCGTGTAGTGCAGCAAATTTCGCGTAGGATTTCTTCTCTGACACATCCTTGTACACGTGTGGACGAGCTGAGAGAAATACTAGATTGCCAATACGATCATCTGTCCACTCGTCAGGCCCAACAGTACCCATGTCCAGCTCACGATAGAAAGGCAGAACTCCCGGATACAGAGTGTGTCGAGGGTATCTAGTGTCCAAACCTGCTGGATAGCGTCCACCTGAGGAGTACAGCGTATCATCCACATCACTCAATACTTTTCTCCACGCCTGTTGCTTGCGACTACGACCTCGCTTCGTTCCCAGCCGCATGTGTGCGATCTGAACGCTAGCTTCCCGTTGAATGTGGCTCAGGATATCAGCACGGATGGTTGGATCACGAATGTCGTTAAATACCAGCTTGTGCATGCTGTGGAAATCCCCTTTTGCGTCCGTGTATGCCTTGAGGTTGCTCAGATCGTCTCCCTGGGTCTTTAAAATAATATTGCGCACCCATTTTTCAGCCATCGGGTGAGCACTGATCTTCATAACCATCATCGCATCCAGTAGTACCGCTCGAGACATGATAGACAAATCTGCCAGTCGTGTGGTGCACAATAAGTCGAGAATGAGTGTACGGCTTTGATCTTCACGCACGTTCGAGTGGTCCTTAACTTTGTAGAAGAGCAGAGCTAGTTGAGTGTGGTTCAGAATATAGTTGAGCTCGTCTTTCCCTGCTCCAGCGAGAATCCGGAAGATCTTCAGCTCTCGCCGCTTGACCTCTGAGAAGTTGATAAAACTGTTTATGGTACTGGGTAAATAATGGCGGTCGATGCGACTCACGCACTCCATGACGAGCTGCGTCTTCTCTTCGGCTGTGGCTTTGTACTTGAATAAATTAGATGACATTTGTCGGGTGGTTAGCTTGAGTCTCGGGCGGTGACTGATCTTCTGGCGGTGCAGGAATCTGTCGAAATAGTGCACGCTCGAGGTGAAGCCGAAGACGAGCACGAGACCGAGCGAGGAGCTCCACTGACCGACGGCGAGCGGTGAGTCTTTGATGTAAAGCACCGCGGCGCTGAACATGAAGGCGGTGCCGGTCCAGAAGCGGTTTTCGAACTCCTGCGCGTCGTGCCAGCGCCATTTGGACTCGGTGGATAAGTAGAGCCCGATGACGTACAAGATGCCGAGCCAGGACGCGCACAGCAGTGGTGCGTAGGCGAAGAAGGCCATGAGCATAAGGGCCAACAATACACCGAAGAAGATTACGGCCACGAGCACCAGTGCACTGGTGACTGGCTCGTTCTTCTTCAACTTCCTCGGCGGTGTGGCTACAACTCGCGGCGTGGCCCGCAGCGATAGCGGCGAAGCAGGAGACGCCAAGTTCACCTGTGTCTGCATGGTGAAAGCCATGAGTGATGGTCCTGTGGCAAACAGCGACTTGAAAAGTGAAGACGAATGCGCTTTCAGCAATGATCATGAGTGTGTGTCGTCACGAGCGGTGAAGTGACAAAATCGAGTGCGTCACCACTCTCAGGTCTCTGCGACGGTTGAATCCGTATTTTGCACCAATCCGGTGCTAGAAACTTGGTGGTGGATACCACTGTCCGGCAAATGCTGGTGACACGCCGGGAAGGCGAGGCTTGTTGAAATGTAGGATAACAGCACAACCAGTGTTAGGCAAGCTGCATCCAAGCTTGCTGTCATGATATCCAGGCGCTTGCATGTAGCGCATCAATCGAGTCAATCCCTGCATGTGATGTTTAACCCACCGCAAAGGGAATGCTTTTCGTTATGACGTAGTGGCTCGGGGTTGGCTACAACTTCAATCGGTGCGGACCGCCCAAGCGACAAGGACATGCATGCTGCATGCGGCCACCACTGGCGACTGCCAGTCATCGAAAGGGCTGCCATGAAAGACAAGAAGAGGCTTGAGGAGGAAGCTTCAATTACCACCAACACTTGCTGACCAGATTCAACTGCGGTTAGATCGTATCTTGGGGTGGGGAAGTACTTGGTAAAGTAGCCGAGGACCAACAATTGCGACCAAGGTTGGCCTCCAGATGCGCTGGAGGCGAGTTCCCCATCCATTTCAAACGCTCCACATCCCAGACCATTTTGCTGCTTTAGCAGTGTTGGCTTGGGGTGCTGCTACAGGACCATTGCATTTTGCTGTTGGCGTAGACCAGTACGATACGGACGGCGCGTCACCGTTTGGAGGTGATGACACATGGACCTCTTCTAACGCATAGACTTGCCAAAATACAGGTTTCATTTTCGATGTGCGACAGCAAGTGCCTTCGGACTTTCGGGTCCACTCGAAACAGAACACATTTCAGTCAGTTCCTTCGGACATTTCAAGCCTTGGATTCCCCATGCAGTTTGCTGCATGGATCAAATTCCAACTACGAAATATGTCAATGACCGAGGTATATTGACGATAGAATCTGAAGCCTACGCTGTTCGTTGCAAGATGCACCGGTAGGTTGATACTTACTCGTTCGCCTACAGTTCAGTGTGTTACTGTAGTTTCATTTGGAATACACTAGCAAGCAAAAGGAATGTTAGCATTATAGTGAAGCTGTACAAGTTATCATCTGGCAAGGTTGATTTTGAAACTTTCGAAATAGCATGCAAAACACAGTGGTATATGTATTACTTGCATCGTGAGCGAAAAACATTATGGTGCTAATCGAGGGGCTGACGAACACTGATCTCGAGGGTTTTTGCTGTTCCGTTAGGCAACAAAAAGCAACAATGTTGAAGTGACGACCAACGAAATGGTGTGGTGAACTCGAAAAAGCTGCATCTGATTCTAATGAGTAAATCAGAAAATCCTGCTTTAAAGCACCCATCCAGCATACAAACGCACTGTCAAATTCTGATACGGGTGTTATTTATGCAAGTTGGGGTTGTCCTGCTTCATCTTCAACGATGTCATCCCTCCTATTTTGTACAAACTTACCAATTTAAGTTCGTTGGAGTGGTGGGTTGTCACACCTAAAGCTGTTTCCTACCTCAGTCCCAGTCTCAATATACCAATCGCCGCACGAGGAAGAACTAGAAGTGGACGCGATGGCCGACCGTGTGGACACCAAGCTCTTGGCCTCATCGCCGTCAAACAAATCTAGCAGCTCGGGCACGGCTAACTTTCGCACCGAAGAGATCCGCGGTGCGTGCTGGAGCCGCTTCGTGTGAATGCGAGTAAAGATGACTAAAATGGTGGTTATATCATAATTGCAGGCTATTTGTTCAAGAAGACGCGCGAGGGCAAATGGCAGAAGCGGTGGTTCGAAACTAACGGATGCTTCCTCACATACTACAAGGTGTGGAATCTGCTGGAATTTATGCTAAAATCATTTACATCCTGACGCTGTTTTCGTCAACAAAGAAACAAGGACAAAAGCTGCTGGCGGCGTTGAATCTGCCACAAGTAGGCGCCATCACGCTGCTCCAAGAAGACCACGTCGGTGAGATCCTTCCTAGATCTTCGCCAAATTTAAACTGCAATCTGCTGACGGGTTTCGCTGCTTTTATCTGGTTGAAACAGATGGCCCTGGTCTCTTCACTATCGAGTTGAACGAGCGCGTCTACACTATCAAGGCGCGTTCCCATGATGAAGCTGCGTTCTGGGTGGATGCACTGCTGTGGCGTCAGGCAGGTGGCCTCGTGACGCAAAAGTCTCCGGACGTAACCAAGCAGAAAGTGGGCAACATCTCAGCTGCCCCCACTGACAAGTTAGATGCAGCACCATCAAGCTCAAGCCCTACCACCAGCTCCATGCATGTGGAGATGGCCAGTAAGCAGCATGTGGACGTAAAGACCGCGAACCCGGACGATGTGGGCAAAGATGGCGCCCCGTGTGCGGCCTGCTGTGTCGTGCAATAGACGAGAGAGAGAGACGAAGACGGACAAACTGCAGGCAGCCATTTATATCCCTGTGCTTCTTGTTGCCTACTCCCCACGCCCGGTGTGCGCCCACTTTGTTCGAGAGCTTCACATCGCATCAGCTATTATATGACGAGCTAACGCACGAGAAATTGCAACCTATTCATGCTAACACACCGTGTAGCTAAGAGATACCCACCCACACTACATGTATCTGACAGCTTACACGCCCAATTCGTGCAGGTAATTCACAGGAGACGGCTCACGACCAAGCATATCGACCAGAAGATCATTGGGGTCTTTAGCACCGCCATGACCCATCAGCTTCTGGTACAATTTATCGCCTGCTTCGCGATTCAACGGACCTTGGGAACCCAAAAAGTTGGTATGCCAGATATCTGCTGCGAACACACGAGCATACAGATAACTGTAGTAGCCGGCACCGTAGCCGATGAGGTGTCCGAAGCGCGTATGCCAGTATGTTCCATCCACATGAGGCACCAGTGTACTCGAGTTCTGCAGTTCATGTAGCATCTGTGTGGTCGTAGGAGGGATGCATGGCAATGGCTGCTGTCCGAAGAGCTGAAGATCCAGCATGGAGTACAGACACTGGGTTTGTGTATCCATCGCTGCGAACATCGTCTTAGAGGCACGTAGACCTTGCATCATTTCAGCAGGCAATGGTGCGCCTGTCCTGTAGTGGTGAGCGAACTCACTAACCACGCGATAATCCCATGCAAAATACTCAAACAAATGCGAAGGAGTCTCCACGAAGTCCAGAGTCGCTCGAGTTCCCGAAAGATGCTGGAACTCAGTGCGAGACAGCAACGAGTGCATTGCGTGACCAAATTCGTGGAAAAGCGTCTCCACTTCAGCGTGTGACAGCAACGAAGGACTGTCTGGAGCAGGCTTGTTAAAGTTGCAGACGAGCGCCACGATGGGTTTCTGGTACGTTGTCTCGCTCATACGCTTGCCACAGCGGATGGTGAAGTGGGCTGCGTGGTTGTACTTATTCGGACGTGGATACAGATCGAAGTATATGTATCCCAGTGTTTCGCCATTGCGAGTGAGTGCAAGTTTCACCACGTCTTCATGCCATCGCTCACTTGCGTTGAGCATGGGAATTTGCTTGAGTTCTAGTCCGAACAATGCTGAGCACAGCAGATGAAGTCCTTTCAGACAGTTCTCGAGCGGGAAATACGCAGAGATAACACGCGAATCAATGCGGTGCTTGTGGGCCTTGAGCATGCCCATGTAGTAAGGTAAATCCCACATGTACACGTGGTCGACAGATCGTCCTTCATGCTTCCGCTTTGCATCCAGCAAAAGCTGTTGCTCCAATTTAGCCTGGTAACGCAAAAACAACGTTAAATACACTGTAGAAGACTAGTTTGGCAAACGCATTGACGTACCTTCGACATGAGCTGCTTGGCAATGTCCTCAATGAAGCTTTCTACCGCCTCCGGAGATCCGATCATGCGGTCGCTGTAAGGACACCGTGAGTATCGTAAATCAGATTTCTAATAACCTCATGTTGCTGTTGGCTTACCTTGTTGCAAGATGGGCGTACGTGGGGAAGCCCAAAAGCTGAGCCAGTTCATGCCGCTTTGCTCGCAGTTTGTCTAGAATCGGAAGGTTGTCCTTTGCACACGAATTGGCAGCAATGTACATTTTCCGTCGGACTTCAGGGTCACCGACCCACTTCAAGATCGTGTTCATGACGTGCATATCCGTCGGGACCCGCAGCGTGTCGCGACTCATCCATTTGCGCTCACACACAGACGTGATGCTGTGTGGCATGCCTCGAATGAGCTTCGCTGGTACTTCCACGTAGTCTCTGGCACTATACATTGTCGACTGGAACTGCATACTGAGCTGCGTAATATCGTTCTGCAGCGAAATAACCCTCTGCCGGTCTGATCGTGACAAGTGGATACCGTCGCGCTCAAACTCGTTACGGAGTAGAATTCCCATCCGTCTCTGCTCTGGCGTAAAGCTCTTCATACTGATTTTGTCCTCCGTCACCGTTTTCAGAGCTCGATATAACTCCACATCAGCATTCAAGTTCTGGATAAAGTCCGACAGCTCGGTGAAGCACTCGCTCGCAGCCCGCCGGAAGTTCCTGACAGTATCAAAGCTCATTAGTACTTCTCGTATTGAAAAGTAATACCTTGTCTCTTACTCGTTGGGATGTACATTGCGACAGAGCTCCGCAGCGTCAATAACTGAGCAAATAGCATTAGATATGTCGTCAAGAGTACGCAGCGTTTCCAGTCCAGGAGACGACGCTGCCAACTACAATGCAATATATTAGTATACTACCAAGACTAGATATCGTAGTAGTCTTATGGTACCTCCTGTCGTAGCTGATGACACTGCAGTTTGACGTCTCGCGTAAGTCTCGGGAAGTCTGACGGGGTGTGCAGGTCAGGCAGCTGGAAAAGTCCTGGCTTGGGCTCAGCGGTCGAGCTCACGCTCGCAGCTGCAGAGACGCCCTCGGGGCGGCCTGGTGTCCCAGCGACGGACAAAAGCCGCGCATGGCGAGTGAGTTGTCGTCGTCCAACTACTGAGCGGAGCGGCAGCATGGCCTCTCTGCCAATTCCAGAGTGAAAAGCGCAATTTTGCGGCAAAATGGAACCATTACTATCGTACAGAATATTCTTTAAGATAGAGCTACTGCTATTGACCAATTAGATGCAGATACGGAGTGTTTTTGGCGAATCAGATGTGACAATGATGGATGATTGCGATTTGTACAAATCACTGTGCGGTAGTTGAAGACGTGTGCAATGCGGCCAAGACATGCTCGAGCTTGTCGATCACGAAGACCGGGTCGGCTTCGTACACGTAGATACCTGTGGAGCTGGCAATGAGAAGCTCAGGTACGCCGTCGTGGTTAATGTCGCGCCACAAAAGGCTGTAGATGGCACCGAATGTCTCCAAGTCCCACTGGCTCCGAGCCAATCGCTGCCATTTCCGTCTTCGTGCTAGCGAAGACTCGGTCGCAGATGGGTGAACCTCTTCACCCGCAACTGAGATCGTCTCCAATTCGTTCCAAATATTATGTGAACTGTCAAGCGATGTGGGTGATGCTGAGCTTGACTCGTCGACATGCGAGTTCGTCGTTGCATCTTCAGCGTGGCTACTGTCATCACCCGCGCCCTCTTTGTATGCCAACATGACTTGACTGTCCGTTCCCAACAGCAGCTCAACTTCTCCATCCTACGAGCACGTTAATACACAATCTGAGATTTTGAAGACCATAACCTACAAGTGTGGTGTACGCTTACCAGGTCGATATCAGCAGTGATGCCCGCGAAAATCGAGTCGAATGTGTCAGAGTCCACCAAAACCTCGCTGGTCTGGTCTTCGTTGGAAGTGCTATATAAGTCCTCGTAGACAACCGCCTGGCCGATCGCACATGTCACCAGCAGGTTACAGCACCAAATCGACGTTGCTTCTTTGGTTGTCTTCTTCTGCTTGGGGAAAAGAGCCACAGAAGTCACGGGGCCATTCAGCTGTAGGTCTTTCATTTTGAACGGGCCGCCAAGGCATCCTTGTTGCATCGACCCGTGGAGTACACACACCAGGCTAGCATACATCAAAGATAGCAATGAGTATAACGCGTAGACCACATCAAATAACGATAGCCGGCATTACCCGTCAGCACAACCGAACGCGATCCAGCCTTGGTCCTTTTCAGGTGAAGTGAAGATATTCACTGCCAGGATCGTGTGCGTGAACGTAGCGAGTTCAGGAAAGAAGGCGGCGAATTGGTCGTTATCCAGACGAGCGCAAACAGCAGTAGAATCGGTTGTGGAGATATCCTTTCTGCTCTCAATATATCCAAACGCCATCATGGAGTCTGTGCAGCACACCATGACGCCGTAAAAGACGCCCCCATTCGACCCTACAGCCCGTACACTGAACATGCATGTGGGTGCTGCCTCCAACTCAAACTTCCCACAACCAGAGGCTTCAGCACCGTCTTCCTTGCCGAGAGGTTCATGGTGAGGGGCTAAAATCTGCAGGAAGAGCGCATCTCCCACTGCGTATGCGACTGCGATTCGTGACTGGTGCGTTGCTGGTCGCTCAATGACAGCGCTCGCCACCACATCCGCCTTTCCGGTGCGAAGAGCGTCTACTTCCATCTTGTACAGACTGTAGCCGGCATCTCCATAGCTCAAAAGAGACACACATCTATCCGTTGTCACCAGAGTGTAGCTGTCCGTACAGGCCCAGATAGAGTCAACAACGTGGGAGACTTGATGATAAGCAACAAGAGATGACTGCGCACCTTTGAGAAGACACGAAGCTGAGCGTGTGTAGGTTGGGAGCTCCACTCAGGTACGCGAAGAAGCGCCTCTGGTGGAAGCGCATCGTCATTGTAGCTGTCCAGAGCAGTAGTCAGTATTCCGAGGTAATCTTCTGCCCGCTTCACCCTTCAACATGACCCACAAGTAGTGGAAAGGAGACTCCGTCCTCCCGTCACCGAGGCCGCAGGTCCGACTTGCCCCACTGGAATTCGACGATGCTCGCCGTAACGCTAAACCATGTGTTGGTCACCAACTTCAGCGCGGTGACCGTGTTGACGTTGGCTCGTGACATAACCTGGAAGCTGCGTTGTGAGGTGCCGTCCTATCGCATCGGCAGAATATCTCGTGGCTTAGCACACTGGTGTGTGCCTAGCGGCTTACTAGTATTGACAAACGTAACAAGCCAACGTGCGCTTAAAGCCGAACGAAGAATCTCGTGAATGGTTCCACGACGACACCGCGAAAGGAAAGCACGAAAGCCTAAACATCAGCGTTCAATAACATTTAGTTTACTCGTAATGATAAAATTTTCACGGATGCGATAGCGTGTTTCCCGCGTGTACAACTACTGCGTAGTACTACTACCTAACTAATTCACTCTCCTAATCTTGCCTGCCTTCGGCCGAGTCGAGTTTCGATTCCTTGCCCCATCAGCTATCTGCTCGCCTTGTCTTGTCCCCGTCAACGCGTTTCTCGTTTTCTCATGCAGCGCCCGCCGACTTGCAATATATATAAAAGGATATAAACGTCTCCCTCGCTCCTGCCTTGGCCAGGCCTGCCCTCTGAGCTCTTCCACTGATGGAGCAGAGAAGCTCACGAGGCCTAGAAGAGTTGGTTTGCTCAATCGTAGTTAAGCATATCCTCGGCGAACAGCGGCAGCGGCCGTCCTGAGTCGTTGAGCAAGTAGTCCATGCCGTAAGACTCGGTCCACTCCATGAGGGACATGTCTCGTGTCCGTTGATTCTGGATCTTGGACACGGGATCCAGCATCATATTCGGTTGTGGCTGCCGAGGCTGCGGGGCCGACACGGGCATCTGCTCCAGCTGAGGCACGAACGCCTCGGGCATGACGTTACCAGGTGGAGAGACTGACATCCTGGGAACAGGTACAGAGCCGTCGCTCATCTTCATGCGCTTGGGCGCACGCTGGGGCGGCATGGGGATGGGGCCTTGCTTGTCTTGCAGAAGGCTCTTGACAAGACCTGTGAGGTCTGAGAGTTGACCCATGAGCTCAGATACTTGGCCTTGCAGACTCTGTACAGACTGCTTGAGCGTCTCTACCTCCTCATGATCGGGTGAGGCTGGCTCCGAGTACGTTTTGCGGCGGATCTGTGCCATCAGCTCCTGGCGGCCGCGTAGGAACTTCTCGTGGTAAAACTCCCACCAGTTCTTGCTCTCGTCCTCCTCGGTGGAGATGACAATCTCGTCCTTCTTGTGCTTGCGGAAGCCGTAGAAGTTAAGCTGGCGCACGAAGCTGCTGAAATTGTTGTGCTTGAAGTAGCGCGGCAGCATGGTCTTGGCGAACTCGCGCGGCAACTTGATGATGAACGAGGTGCCGGACTCGCTCCAGCACGCGACGGCCGACGGTGAGCTCTCGATCATGTCGTAGGTCTTCTGAAGGAACACGGGCGCTGCCGAGGCGCCCGCGCGGCCGTCAGGGCCTGAAGAAGCTGGGCGCTTACGCATCTTGTTGTCGCCCATAATGCCTTGGATTGAATATAGAAAGTTTCTTCTTTTTTTTTTCCTCGCGCGCAGCGACTCCTTCGAGTTGCGTTCAAAAAGCGGAAATGAGCCTAAACGTGGGAGTGGGCACTGACCACTACTGCCCTAAACCCTAGTACCTTTTTATGCGGTCTACAGCGTACCACTGATTGGCGGGTATTTTTGCAGCCAATGGATGAGCGATCAAAATAGTGGTCTGATTGGGCGCGCTAATTGGCCCCGCTACATCGTTAACTTAACCAAAGGCGGACCGCGCATAGGCGTGGACCATATGGGGCCGACAATCGGTAGGACGCTGCATGCATAGAATGGGCGCTGCCATCAACGGCACTGTGTTCGGTGGCAGTGCCGCTGCACTCCCTCTCTGTAGCTTTGTACAGCAGTTGCCGCACGCACCAAGAGCGCCACACCGCCACCAAAACGAAAGAGCTTTGTGACGGAGTTATGGAGCGAGCTGTGGATATTTTTGGTGCCGACGTGCTTTGCCGCGGTGAAATCGCCGCCATACGATCTTGCCAAGCCCAACGCGAAATTTCGGTGAGGATAATTATGCAGCTGATCGACTCCAAATGCTATCGAATTCACTAGGGAATGCCGCCACCACCATTCAATCCTAAGCTACAGTGCATGTACATGCATATCTGCCTGTCACTAGGGCGTCGAGCAAAGCGAAGTGAGAATCCATACTGTTGCCTCTGTTGAAATGGTGAGCGAAAACTCAAGTGCATTCGTGTCGCTCACGTTTTGACTGTTTGAAAGTTGCGCGTCCGACTCGGCGTAACAAGCGGTCATCGGAAAGCTTCTTCTGTGTTCTATTCGTGGACTGGCGGAGCAAAGCGCCTGTTTTTATTGTAATTCGCTGCGCTTTAGCACGTCTCCATAATCAAATCTCCCCATCCTGCCGCGATCGCACATGTCCCAATGCCACGCAAAGGCGTGGGCTCGCTGAAATTTCCACGACAAAGTTGACGAAGTATACACTCGCAGCAAAGGTTAAGTAGCGCAAGCAACTGGAGGCTCCAAGTTGGAATCACTAGCAAGAGGTGCGTAGGAGCCGCTACCGTGATCAGCCGCCGAAGGGTGCGACGCTTGTCGATTTTATTATAAATGATTGTGCAATTTGCTGTTGTATCAACTCACTCACACTTCACAATTTCGTGTATTTGCCTCCACTAGTGTATTTTTTTTAAATACTCAGTACCGAGCAAAAGTGAATAAAGCGAGTCTTGTTGCGAAGCAAAGAACGCATTTTCGTGTCCCAATGCATCGACTCGGAGCATCTCCGGAGACAAAAGCCAAAGCCCCCTTCGCAGCGTCGAGTTTCGTGATTCACGCAGGATGTTAGTCACAATTTGTGACTCATAAATTCTCGAACGCAAAAGAATTCGTGAGGTAGTCGTACCACCGATGATTAATTTAAAGCGATACACCAGCAAGGAAATACTTAAACTAAACTTGTCATTCCAAATATATGAGATTTGGATGTTTCCATTCATTCTCCAACCGTCTCTACGATGTGTTTCCACCCCAGATCGATGAAAATAGAAACGTGTACTCATTGACAGCTTAAATTCTACGTTTCCGTATTCGCTGCACATACCTAATAAATATTATATTTACAGTATACTTAGCTAGGTCAGTCATTATAAGACTTCGGCGCCGGCGGTGCGTGTCTTGAGACAGTCTTGTTTAGGCAGCAAGGCAAAATCGACTGCCAGTACTGTAGCACGGAGTTCAGTCTTGAGTTCTTCATAACCTGCCTCTCGACAGGTCTGTTTGCCAACGCTTTGCATTTCAAAAGTGAGGGGGAGACAAGAATTTTTATAATATAAAACTTCTTGTCTCCCCCTCACTTAATATTATTAACCCTTCTACGACGGTATTATTTCATATTTGGAATTATGCTAGAAAGAACTGAAAAAAACGTGTTTCTGCATTACATGCTGAAAGATAAGGAAGGCTCTCCATTATTCCTTCCACAGTGACAGTATCATGTGGAAAATACAAAGAATATAGATTCTCACTGCTGGAGATGCTCTAATAACTTCCACCTTACAAATGAGAATGGTATGTGCGAACTTGCAGGATATAGTAGCACTCTAGGCCATAACAACTAGTTTTTTTTTCTAAGTCTGTTGCATTTCAGGCATGTTTGGGGTTTTAGGGTTTGGGGGTGGATACTTGTCAACTTAGTGAGATATATTTCCTACCATGCGTTTCTGCGCGACATGTATACTGTACTGTGACTTGATTCTGTTGTCCATCGTAGAAAATGAATCGAGCCCATTGAACGGCAGGATCAACTTGCATAACCTACAAGCAAGCAACCACCACAAGGAGTCCGTGATTTCGCAGCCTTTTGGACATCGATTTGGAGGTGTTTGTAAGTTGGCATTACCGCATTGAAAAACCAAGTGCAGTAGATGCACAACATTGGAATTTGATTATTGTCAGCGATGTACGCGGCGTTTCTCATCGAAAATATTGCAAGATGGAACTGTGTAGGCTATTGTACGAATATGTACACGCTACAGTGCCAGTGTCAACGTGTAAATTGGCTACGACGGACTTAACCTGATTCAGCTCTGACATAATGGTACATGTTTGTTTATAAACTATTGGAGTCGTTACGACAACCATACTACGCGATATTTATGGTTGCTTTAGACCTCTATGGTTGCGTTAACAAAATTCAAAATTTCCAGACGTAAAATAATGTTTTAATTTTCAGTTTTTCTCTTAGGTGCGTATTAAAAAATGTTTCACTTAAGTACGAGTAACCAGAGCCGCTCATTTACGAAAAAGCGGGAAAACCTACTGAAGGCTGCGTCGCCACGTCAGCAGAGATACGAAGACAAGCTGCTGGGGTGGGGAGAGGCCAAGAGACCAGAGAAAGCGATACACGTTTGAAATGGAGAGGTCGGCTGCGCATGGTAGGAGAATTCTCGTATGCAGGAACATCTTGTCGCCTTCGCATCGAGTTTGTGACGCTGTCTGGTGAAGGTTTAATCGGCTTTGCAAACATTGTGGGTGGAGTATGTTGAGGATGGCTAACCGACAGTCCTATCGACTTCTGTTTGCAAATGATAGTGAATTCGAGAGAGAAGTGTCTCTCGTTGTCATCGCTTTCTTGGGAATTGGGATGGCCGAGAACCCCGAGTACACCGCTGGGAGAGTACGAGTACATCATCAACCCTGTGAACATGAGAGCGAGCCACTGGGACATCATTGTTATTCGTCTGACCTACGTGGACACACCGAAAAAGATTTTGCGTGTGCAAGTATACATGTACGAGCCTTTGATGGATGAGGAATACCATGATGATTTGGAGGTCGTTATGAAAGGTGTTGCAAAAGATGACGAGAAGAATATTGCTGAAAAAGAAGGTATTCGTGGCTTTCTTGAACGATGGCATGCCGCTACAGCGGATAATGTCCCTCTGATAATTAATCCAGTCGAATGGATAAAAGCTCCTGAACAGCCAGACGGATCTAGCTGTGGTGTTTTGGGTGGTGGCTCAGGCCCACAGCTGTCTTACTGGAAACATGAAGCGGCAAATCTACAGTGTTTCGAAGAATGATGTCAAGGTAATGCGTTTGCGAATGCTTTGGGTCATTATGATGCATTCCGACGAGCAAAATATGTCTAAATCCGATGCTGAAGCAACTAGAGAGACCCATAAGAAGCTGGAAGATGAACTCTAATAAGTAATGGCTCTGCTTTGTTGAAAAAACGAATACGAACGCCTTTCAAACGCTCCTAACCTTTCAATTTGTTGACCACCATCTCCAACAGAAGGCCAAAAAAACCATCTTGGACACTTTCGTCTTTGTAGTCCAAAGCTGCTGCTAACGCGTAACTGCGTTCCTCGCTGTCTTCTATCAAGGCGTGGAACTCCAGTTGAAACTTCAGCAGCTTCCCTAGTTTCCCGTTCAGTGTCTCCAGCTTTTGCTTCATATCCGTGAGCTTGTCAGGTCTAGCGCGAACCAACTCGCGCACCAATGTTTTCTCGTCCATCTGAGGCACTCTTGAAATGTGAAAATGCTAAGTATTGGATGTGGTACACATGAGATGCTGTTTTGAGCAAAATGTGTGTGGAATCTGGTGTGTCAGACTCATCTCTATTTTTAGACAAACCAGTGGGCTGCGTTAACCCTTTAGCTACGGCGCTCCGGGTAGAGGTCCGACTGAACCTATAGGAAAGCCAACCATAGGGTCACATTTTAAAGTTTAAGCCAATAGAAGTTCACTGCTCAAATTCAGCGGACCTGTCTTTCTTTATGCCAATCTGCCTCTGAATTCCCACTTCCCATTTGCAGAATTGAGATGTCTCTCAGCCGCGACGAGCTGTGTGGGCAATGCGGGCAGTCTCCGTGCGTGTGGGCCGTTTTCGAAATGGCGTTACTGGTGAGGGCGACGCGATTGCAGGGGAGGCTGTCTCGGCGTCCAAGACAGAACAAGGCACTTCGCAAGACTATGGGACGTATATTTATCTACTTACAAACTGGTCAGATGAAAGGCACGCTGCCGACTTGCGTGCATTCAAACATGCTAAAACTGTGGTCAGATACTAGGAGAAAGGTACGCACAGAGCCTACGGCTTTATTGGAAGTGTGAGTTGGCTAATAGGTGTGATGGTGCGGTTACGACGTTTCCGTGTGAATGCTACAGGATCCCCAGTTGGAGCACGCGCAATAGCTTCTAGCGCATCTTGTAGGTGTGGTGCATTTGTTTGGAAGACCCCTTTGTAATGAAACGCGCTGAAGCACGCCACGTGGAAGCCGCGCTCGCATTTGGCGCACCCATATTTCGACTTTCTTGCCATCCCTCGAAGGCTGCACAAATAACACGTCAGTTTTCCGTTGCTATGCTGCGTGGAGTTGGGTGTAATTATGTGCAGCGACTCGTCGGCTCCAACGACGTCGTCAATTACGTCATGCGTGCGCTTTTGTAGGCGACGTACACGTTGTTGCTGTAGTCGTTTTTCGTTGCGAGTCAACATGTTAGCAATGCTCCTCTTGAAATCGCGGAGGGTGATACTAGCTGAACTGGTTTCGTTGAGATGGTGGTGCAACGCATACGCATTGATAATCGACAAGTCCAGCAGCCACGTAAAGACAGACATGTGCAAACGCTTCTCGCGGCGGCGAGTCGGGTTGGTACTTCTAAGCTGGTCCACTCGATCTACTGCGTTCATACAGCGATTGTATGCTGCGACAAGAGCTGGCGCCACTAGCGCTTTTCGATGCATAATTGTGTCACCAGTCCAACGCAAGAGTGGCACGGTTCCATGGCAACAATATATCGCCTCGGGCGATGTTGATGGCAAGGTGCTGGAAGACATCGTTGCCTTCAAGTCATTGGAGTAAAATACAACAACCTTTCGATCTTTGAAAACGATGTAACCAGAACGATCAGCATACCTCAACGTCGGCATGTATTCGGTGCGCTTCTCCTTCGGGCGGTTCTTTTGTTTCTTTGCGTGAGCAGCAGCATTTTTTTCCCAGTCCTTCTCGGGATCTACTGCGGCGACGAGCTCCCACGATCCACGTTCTTGTCTTGCTACTCGCTGAACGGCAGGCTCCAAGGCAAACTTGTTGAATTGATCGACTAAATTCATTCGTACCGTACCGAGTAAATAGACTTCGCCATCGGTAAAAGCATGAATGGCCCTCGCATACGTGTGCCTAGTGTAAAAGTTGTCTGAAACAAGCAAGCGCCGACCGCTTGGCGATCTAAATGTCCGCGTTTGATGCCCCGCCATAGCTATCCACAACGCTGTTGCTGACTTCGGGTCGATGTGAATGTCTTCTTGTGACAGAGTGTTGTACAACGGAGTTCGAAGTGACGGGAAGAGCTCAGTATAGCGTTCAGCAGGCGTAGATGGTGTATTATTCCCCGAGCCATTGTCCCACAGTGAGTGGACGTAAAGAAAATCCCAGCCTACCACAGCATAAAACCGAAGGCCGTACTTATCCGGTTTCGACGGCATATAAGTTTTGGCACGAGACCTTGCTTTAGTGCGCACGGTGATTTCATCCAGACTAGAGGCGCCAATGGGCACCGCAATCTCTGCGAAATGTTTTTGAAAGTGCTGAAGTAAGCCCCGGCAACGATATAGTGGGTCGCGTACAGCACCAAATGTCGCTGCACCTGGAGGAATGAACTGCAGCGCACTTCGAATTTGCTGAAAACGATCACGTGGCATTGTCTCCACAAAAGCTGGCTGTCTTAGAAAGCGGTCAGTCGACCAAAAATCTGCTATCTCATTGAGTGGGCAAATGCTCATAGCGATTTCGAGTCCAAGGTACGCGTTGAGTTCACTTTCAGACACCACACTTTTGCCGCTACGCTGTAACTTGGCCGATGTCCACTGACGGATATTTTGGCGTAATACACCAGTAACAAACAGCGAGAACAACCCATACGCGCCGTCCTTTTCAAACGCTTTCCTGACACGGGTCTCCATGGCAAGGTGAAGGCCATTCTGCATCGACAAAGAAGCAATGTATGGATTGTCTTGGGTCGTAGCTGACGTAGGAGCATTAGAGGTACTGCTGGGCGATGTAGTTGAAGTGTGCACTGATCGAGGCCGGGGAATCTCATTGCCCAACGATTCAGTTCGTATGTCGCTCGAAATGGTGTCCAAAAAGGCATCCTCATCCTCACTAACATGCTCGCAAGCGCTGTAGCCGAAATGATCGATCTCGCCTTCGCTGAGAGGCTCCCAGTCACCAGTTATGCCGCCGTCCATTGTTAGTTCGAGTCGGGAACGTTGGAGAATGGGAAAACCTCTACGAGACTTATACCTGGTGACCTGCTGTTTCCACACTTGCATCACTGGCTCTAGTACAGGTTCAAGAGGACCTCTAGAGTGAAGCTGGCAGCTTGCACCTAATCCACATCATGACTCTCAACCAATTGAATTACGTCGCTGCTACTCCTACAGGTCTTGATGGACCGGTATGGCACTCCGTAGCTAAAGGGTTAATTACTTGGCGGAATACAATAAATTACCGTCCACTATGGTTGCTTTTAGTCGTTAAAGTTGTTATAATATGGTTGCTGTAACGCCGTTCGTAAACTATACGATCACATGGAAAAAAACGCTACCTTTATACTTGAAGTACTGGGTGCTTCCTGAAATCACATTTTATATTTGCGACACACATTTGTTTATTTTTTTGGCCATTTGTGACGCGATTATGCTCGTCGTTGCTGGCGTAGGGTCTCTTTCTCGAATAGTACGCATAAAAATTGTGCTTTCGGGAGTCACTTATTGTCCTTTTCAATTTTATAAATCGAATAAGACGTTTTATTTTGGATTTTGAAAGTGGGGGCGGAATCTGTACACCTTATCAACTACGAAAGGGCTAGTTCACATGTCAATAATGTGTACAAATGCTAAGTTGAGGGAAAGGAGAGAATTAACGTTGGAGTACGTGATGTCAAATTGGCATTAATCTCAGCTTCAAAAAGCAACTTGCTAGTTCAATGTGTCAAAATGCAAGTCAGAATGTCATTAGCAAAAAAAAAAAACGATGGGAGTTTGGAGAGTGGCGGTAGGCCGAGGAGGTTTGCGCTAAGAACTACGAACGGGGTTCAAATGTCAGACTACCCAACAGTAAAGCAGTATACCACTGAATCACATACAGTATTTGCTCCACAAGTACCGTCGCTGTTGATATTCTGAACACGAACATCATCCAAACAAACTGTAAAAGGCATGTTAGGCAAATATACTGTAAGAAATCGACATGGACTCTGCAGAATTAAGCCCTTGGTATCTATGGGATCACGAGAAGAGGTTGGAAAACACCACTTTCTTCTTTTTGCCCGACAATTTCTTCGGGACCGAGACGGATCTGGGGTCCGACGATGCAGCTGCAGCCCCACGAGTAGCTCCACCGCCACCAACACTCCGTGCTACCTTGCGCTTTTTCTCAGTCTGTAATCAATCAAAACACAGCGTTTGTTTAGTGATCGCATCCAAAAAGATTCCTCCAGCAACACCACGAAACAGCATGCTTACCGGTGCATCAACATGCGAGAAGATACCGCCCGTCTTGCCGCCAACCTTCTTCGGTTCGCGCGGCGTGGGGATGCGGTGTTTAGTCTTGTCCAATGACAAGATATCTTGAACAGCGGCAAAGTTGTCGATCGATCCGACATTGTCGGCGCGATTAGCCTCCATCTCGCGCTGACGCTTACGAATCTTGTCCTTGCGCGATGTAACCACACGCACAAAGCGCGATTCCTCGAACTCCTTCTTCTCCGCCTCCTCGCGAGCGATCTCCTTGTCCACAACACTTGTGCCGCTAGCCAGAATCTCCGTGGGTCGCTCGCTGAATTCCTCACGCAGTTCTGCCAGAATTGTGCTCTTCTGTAGGCGCTTACGGTTGCGCTCATCCTTCTTTGCCTGCTTAACCTGTGCGCGCTCCTCCTCCTCATACGGCACCGCTGCCAAGCGTGGTGCACGGTAAATGCCATCTTTGGTGCCAGATCCGCCCTCTTCATCGTCCTCGTCGTCCTGTCCATCTTCGGCTGCAAGCTCGTCCGGGTTGGGGGCGTAGCTCAGAGACTCGTCCAGCCCCTTGCCGCCGGATAGCGCCACCTTAAGCATCTTGTCCACCTGATACTTCATCTTGCGGTCCAGCGGACGAATACGCTCCAGTAGCGTGCGGTAACGAACCAGTTCCTTGAACACGGGGTGGTCCTTCACTTTCTCCGGCTCCTCCAGCTGCGGTAGACAGCAACAACAGCAATGCAAATATTAGAGAAGGCGTCTCTATAACGCCATAAGCGATTCATTATCTACCTTAAGCAATGCGAAGAAGAGCTCCATCTTGGTGTACGTCAGCAACGCGTGGTTCTTCACTTGCAGGTACGTCATGCCAGCATCCGTCGGCAGCTCCGTCTGCACAAGACACCAGTAACCGACATTACTGTGTATTAGGATAAGTATTACTAAGATAAATGTTGCTGGCTCACCTCGACTGCAGCGTCCAAGTCGGCCACTTTTCCGTGCACATGGGCTACGTCTTCCTTCAGTCGGTCCATTGGGTGCTTTTCTGCTTCATAACATCACCAAAATGCACGCGCCAAACACAATTTTTAGAGACGACATCCCAGTGTACAGACAATGGTTATCAACCCTTTTGCATCGGGTGACAGGCATGCACACAGCGCAGCACGCACCTCCTGCAGTCGCCATGCAGGTCGCTGCAATTGGAGTGCCTGGACCAATGACTCGCACTTGCATTTGGACCAATCATATTGCCGTATTCACA
Source organism: Phytophthora nicotianae INRA-310 (assembly GCF_000247585.1). NCBI lineage: Eukaryota > Oomycota > Peronosporomycetes > Peronosporales > Peronosporaceae > Phytophthora > Phytophthora nicotianae. The sequence continues at coordinate 75,250 of NW_008649025.1, read as the reverse complement.
GAAGAAATAAATGGAATCAGATCTGAGGCATCAAAACAACTGCTTTCTAAGCGTTACTTTGGACTACTTTAGATCGATCGCAAAGTAACGCATCACACCGCCTCGACATATGGGATTTCATATTAGACATTTAATGAAACCAAGATGCGGACAAAATAGTGCGGCCAATGGTTTATTTGGGTTATTTGGAACCCAACTCAAAAGAGTCCAATTGTAGGTCATAATAATATAGGTATGGATGGCATTCAGACGAAAAAAAGCCATTAAAATTTTAATGGGTTATTTTCGTCTGAATGCTATCCAAGCATATATTATTACGACCCAGAATTGGACTTTTTTGATTTGGGTTCCAAATAACCCAAATAAACCATGCCACCAACAGCTCAGCTAAACTTCTAAGTCCAGATACTGTCTGATTGTCGTAGAAATGTAGGTGAATACGTGGACTTTGTATGGAATCGTAGGAAATACAGCGGGAAAAACACGAACATTTCGAGTGGCTTATCCTGAAGATTCGCGCATTCTCTATGAGGTGAGAAAGACACATGATTTTGCATAATTTTGTAGGCAGCAATTCCGACACGAAGCTAGTTGCTGTGATTGGATAAAACTCGACACGCATAGCTCGCATTTCCGTTCGTTCGAACCACAGCAACAAATCTAACAGACCAGCACAATCTCGTGCTCTTCTCCGACGCCACCGACACCTTCAGCGTTACCATGGAGCCCACCAGCAGCAACACGACAGCTCCTCTCGCAAGCGCCAACAGCGAGACGACGAGCCCTCTCTTGGGCTCCAGTAACAGAACGGTGACTCCTCTCTCCGGCACCTGCAGCAGCATTACGGCTCCGCTCTTCGGCTCCAGCAGCAGCATCACGACTGATCTTCCCGGCTCCGGCACCACCACCAGCACGACGGCATCCCGTTCTGGAACTGGCGCCAGAACAACGGCCTCTTTCTATCTCTGGTTTCAGCAGCAGCAGCTCGGCTCTTCACTCGGACTGGGGCGCCAGAAGCAGTGCGATTCCCCAGCTCTCCGGTGGTACTGGCGACAGTATGGTGGCTCTGATCCCTGGCGTTCCCGAGGTAACTGCTCAAGACGTTCGAGACGCGTGCGTCTCGAGCAAAACACAGCGGGCTTACAATGGGAGCTTACGGGTAATCTCGCGATGGATTAAGGCAACGAAACCGGATAATACAGACCAGTATTTTGACTCAAATGGACAGATCAACCTGGATCATTTCACCCCTTCCGATTTCGATGATTTTCTACTGGAAAAATGGAAACCCGTGAGCGTCGGCACGTTAAGCGGATATCGCAGCGCGATAAAAGATCTTATCGCAAAAAGGAAAGATCACTGCCTCTAGCGTACAACAGCAAATTGACAAGATTGTTTTCTGGTTTAAAAAGCACGGAGGCCTCCAAGTTCCAGTCAGGATCTCCTAAGGAATCGGGAAAAGCCCCATTGCCATTCTCTTTATATCGCGATTTGTGTCGGGCAACATTGGCTCGTCAAGGTGCTGGCTTTGCGAATCTCTTTTTAACGACACAGTGGAATTTGATGTGCCGGTCAGAGTCAGTGCAGACCTTGTGCACTGAGCATCTGAGTAACCATGATCAGAGCATAGGGATCATAATGTACAAGTCGAAGACGAATCAAGAAGGCAATGCCCCGAAAGACCCTCGTCACATGTATAGTAATCCGCTCAGTCCCGAAACTTGTTGGATTACTGCGCTCGCTTTGTACTTAGCTTGCCGTCCATCTCAGCCACCCGGGCCCCTATTTCCTGGCTCTGAGCAAAAAAGCTCGATTCGGCAGTATTCTCCGTCAGCTAGTTAACGACCTCAAGCATCAATCACAGTATGTAACTCACTCTATTAGGAAAGGCGTTGCTACGTATGCATGTAGTGGGTCGACGGGAGGGCCCTCCATCGCTAGTGTGTGTCTTAGAGTGGGGTGGTCGTTAGGGGGAGTTCAAGGCCGCTATATTCAGTACGAAGCAGCTGGCGATCAATACCTCGGTCGAGTAGTAGCTGGACTACCGCTTTCGCGCCCAGAGTTTGCAATCCTGCCACCACATTTTACAAACAACGAGAACCTTTTATTACTGGCGTGCATTCGAAAATTGTACCCGTCATTGTTCGAGATCAGCAGTATCGTGGATATTCTCAAGCTATGTGTCGCTTCACTAGTCAAACATTCTGTGTATCTGCACACTACGCTACCTCCGTCACATCCCATGCTAACGACAGCTTTGTTCCGAGACACACCCCGCCGAATGTCTGTTGCTGCACCTGCTGTGACGAATATATCCAGCTTCACGCAGGGTATTCGTCAGCGTAGAACATCAAGCTAGTCGCCTGATTAAGCGCTTTAGTAAGGGGACAAAATGTTCATCAATTACTGTTCTAGGGTCTAAATCTACCTACAGCGCTGAACGAACTTAACGCTTCCCTAGTTTCTGGTGACTCGCTGTGGATGAAGACCACCGGGATTCCGCCTCACGTCGAGATTTACAAGCAACTTCAGGGTGTTCAACAGTCCATTGACAACCTGCCTCCTGTTCTCCTCGAAGGAATGAGTTCCCTTATTGAAAGCAAAGGGGTCACTGCAGGCAATTTAACCAAAGACTTACTGGAATCAACAATCGCGAAACTACTAGCGCGCGCAGGTTTAGTGCGCGAGTGCAGTGGACGAGCTACTACATCGTCTGCGGAGCAACACAAGACAGGAACGGCTCATTACTACGATGGGAAGTTTCACATGCTCCCAAAATCGTTTGAATTTCCTAAAACTGAAGCATTCGGGGCTTGGATGTTGTGGCGATAAAGCACGGGGCTACCCTCCACTAAGACGCATCAGCGCACACGATCTTCCGAATGCGTCTATGCGTAAAACCTTTTCTGACTGGTCCAGTCTTCTGAAGCGCTTTTAGATGTAGCAACTGAGAATGGATGCAGAATCACCACAGAAATGTCTGAGGAACAGGCAGAGAAAGTATTCAAGGTTGGGTTAGAGCATTTGCCGCTCTTACCATCTTCTCGAAAGCGGAGGTTAGCTGAGCTGTCCGTCGGAACGACACTTCGGCTAACTCGACAGGCAGACCAAAAACGCACTCGTAGCGCACGCACATCGTCACCATAACTTTAGTCAATGAGAAGACAGAACTTATCGTTCGCAACCAACCTACGTTTTTCCTAGATAAGTGAATGCCACCTAGTGTAAGTTCAGACAGGATAATAATTACCGATTTTTGTAAAATACAATATTATTTATTTTAAAATATTTAAATTTGAATTTAGATTTTTTTTTTTCTAATAATGGACCCGCAGCATGCCGCCTGCTATTCCCAAGCCCAAGTGGAGCTGCGTGAGCTATTCCATGAACTTGAATGTAATGGACAAGTGAGCGCAACTGAGTTGCAGCAGTCGCTGATCCCATTCACAGCTGGGGACGTCAAGCGTGACCTATTGCAGCTACTGGCCGATCTTAAGAGGAAGCGTCAGAGTCTCGACGAGCACGAATTTCTGCGCGTAATGTGGCGTAAAATGTACCTCGGTAGTGCAATTGACGCCACGAAGAGTGGCGTAGCAGGAGAGCATAATATACCCATTAACGTCTCGCTTGCGCACGTCATCGTGTCCGTCAAGCGCCGTCAGCAACTCCGACAGTTCGCCAGCTACTACGCGAGTCGCGGCATCTCCGGGGCTGATCACCTAACATCGCCGTCGAAAGGAGCTTCGTCAGTGGGAGTTATCCATGTACCACCTAAGGGGCCACCATTGCAATCACGGAGCCACAAGGAGCTCTCGTCATCTCTGCAACAAGCAGAACAAATGGTTCAGCCATCGACAATGTTTCAGACTGATAGCAGTTCGTTATTATCGATTGCGGCGCTGCGTCGACGGGTTTCGCCATGTTACGATGTGATTGTGAGTGTATATAATGCGGATCTGCTCCAGATGCAGACACGTACGCTGCTAGCTCGGACTCGTAGTGCTGAAGTGCGCAACTGCTCGCGACTCTATTGTCTGCTGTTCACCAAAGAAGCGGGAAGCTTTGTATTGGGAAGCATATATTTTGGAGAAAATGCAAAGCGCAACCACCAAAATGAGAAGGATGAGTATGGTATCCTCGCGGAATCTGAAAACGATTTGAATCGCACCTTTTCCTGGAGCGATAGAGATGATCAAGGCCTACTAATGGTTCGCATGGAAGAGTAAGCTGCAGCATCATGGCCGCTGGGAGTGATATTACCGTCGAACTAACACTTTTTGCTTGGTTTGTTGGTATACAGGGTGGGGTTGCGAAATGTCGTTGTAGTGGCTTCGAATAGGACGTCTTTTGCCGCGAGTACGGGTCGCAAGTTGCATCAGTGGAGGGCTCCAGAAGCCTATCGAGTTCTGGAAGATGCCAATTCCGAGCCCTTACAGCACCAGCAAGTGGATTTCACGGATGAAAACGACGACCAGATAGCCGAGACAGCAACTGGTGTCCGAATGCTAGATACGGATCCAATGGGCGATTGCTTTGGTTTGCTGGGTGGGAAGCCGCTTCTTGCCCGTACCAAAACCATCACTGATGTTGTGGATCTTCGTCAGATCGCTGCAGGTGAGCATTTCTTCATGGCAATCTCTTCGTCAGGTGAACTCTACAGCTGGGAATCGTCTTCCTTGTCATCGACAGCACCTCAGTTAGGGCGAGGTTGTGGCACGCCTGAACGAGTGCCCTGGTTTTCTTCGCCTGAGAAAGTATTCCGCGTGGCATGCGGTCTTTACCACTCGTTAGTTCTCGCCAGTAGCGGGATATATGCCTGGGGCTCTAACATCTACGGACAGCTCGGACTGGGATCTCACTGTTCTCCCGCTGATCCACACACTTTAGAACCCTCACCAGTGTGTATTCCTGCTGATTGCATGCCAGTGCTAGACATCGCGTGTGGGGATATGCATTCCGTTGTGTTAACCGCAGTAGGCCAAGTGTTCACTTTCGGTTGCAACTGGGAGGGTCAACTAGGGATTGACGAACAGTCAAATGCCAAGATCACTGATGTTGTAGCCACGGGGTGTGCATACGAACCATTGCCAGTGTGTTTGTCACAGGAACGTGATAATGATACGAGAGTATATTTGATCACTGCTGGTCCACAGACGACAGCAGTTGTCGCCACAACGGGACAAGCTTTTCAGTGGGGTAAATGCGTTCCCAGCGGGGTTGATGGAGTGTGTGGACGAGTTAGTCGCTGGCTGCCTCAGGATCTCAAGGCTGTCAGCGAATATGACTGCACAATGGGGCCTATTTGGAATAGTATCGCCATTGCGGACGGCTTGATGCTTCTTACTCGTCATGCTTCTGCGAGCAGCTCCGTATCGGAGAACCCGGCAACACTCCAGTGACAACGACACTCGATAATTAGACTTTTGTGCAGAACGTAAAACTTTCGGGCCTGCGTATGCGGGTCATGGCATTTACCTTACCAGGTATATTGTGAGAACTTTGAACATCTCCAACTCTGTAAAGGGTACTGTAGTTTTTAGGGTAGATCTGCTGGAAACTGGATTCCAGTGGGATACCTTCAAATACACATGAAGATGCCAGCAAACAAGCTGGCAAAATGGCGGTACAAGTATACACACTTCCATTGAATTTGTATCACATATCGTAGTCATCTTACACGTAAGACCGAGGATCGCCTGATCAGCGAAGCTACACTACCAGTATCTTCTCTCAACACTGGTAAAACACAACAAAGCTTAGTAGCGGCGCTTTCGACCGTTGCATTTGGATGACGGGGCCGGCGTAACCTCCGGGGTCTCGGCCGATGAACCCTGAGTCGTAGGAGAGTCGCCGCTGGGTGGATTATTCGAGTCACCACTGGGAGGAGTATTGGAGGCACCGCTGGAAGGGCTGTTAGAATCGCCGCTCGACGTAGTCTGCGAGACGTCACCGGGCGTCTGCGAACTCTCCGTCTGGGTTGTCGACGAACCACCACCTCCTGATCCCTTCAGAGGGATGCAGTCCTCTGCAATATTACACAAATTCTAGTTAGAGAATCAAATCTCGAACCTTTAGTAAAATTGCAACGTGAAACTTACTGTAGGACTGCCACACAGTCTTTTTGTTCAGACCCTGGAAAGCTAACCAGTAGAAGCGCATCTGCTTGCATCCACCATTGTTGCAAGACGAGTAGTCCACGGGGAAGATCGACTTAATGTCCTGGTTCTCGTTACCGTATTTGGCAAAGCAGTCGTCCTCGTAGAGCACCATCTTGTCGTCGAGCCAAATCCCGCACGGACCGTGATGCACTAGAGCACGAGAGAAGGTGGCCTTACCGTCGGTAGGAATTGGCTGCGGTGTGCCGTTCGGATTCGTGAAACCGCAGTCGGCGCCATACACTGAAGTGTCGTCCATGAGAGTTTTCAAGTCCTTGAAGTTGTTAGCGGCCTTGAGAGATTTGAATGTGTCTACACTTTTGGGGTTGTTGCCATCCCATTTGTCACTGGCCCATACTGGGTCGATCTGAACAATCCACGCTGAATTTGCGGAGCCCTTGAACTGAGACTCTGGGATGAGCATGTAACCATGAGCCTCAACACTCGGGATCGAGGTAACCAGGAAAGCTGCAGCCGACACGAAAGCAGCAGCAGTCAGCATGGTGTTGGGTATGAAGAGCTCAAGTCGACCTGAAGGCAAAACTGAGAGTGGTCGGGAGTCAAGGAGGGCCAGATGACAACGACTCGGAGTTCTGGCAGCACTTTTGGCAAAGTTGCAATTGAGTTCTCCCCGTCACAGCGCTGGTGTGCGTAATGGCGAAAACCAATCTTGAGATGTGAAGTTTTGACAGCTAGAAAATCAGATGGACTCTAAACTTGCGATAGAGTAAAATAGGCTCCGCATCCAAACTAACCGTAAAAGTTGCGATACCCAATGTACATTCAATAGTTTACATTGGTATCTTAATTAACATATATGTAGTATTCTTAAATTTGCCGTATACTTCCTACGGCAGCAATGGTATATACTAGTATGTACACAAGCTAGACAAAAAGATAACATGCTTGATTCGTTAAGTTACAATATTACGTTTTCCAATCCATGGAACTTGGTCGGACTGCAAACTGACGGCCAGAAAAAGGTTATAGTTACACCCATGATCTTTTATTTGCAAATTCCGGCTTAGATTGCTATATATGTACAAGTTGTAAAGTAGAGTACAACTTCGTCGCAAAGTAGTGGGATAATAATGCACCATCGTGACTAAAGGATAATTAAGAGCGAGTTTTGGTGTTTGTTTGTGGACGTCAACGTACGGATCTGCCCCTCCACGCCTCTACTACTAATACTAATATACAGCACGTGATTTTGGAAAGATATACATGCACACCGACATTCAGACTCCAGATGTGACGTTTTGACCTATTGCTCTGTTTTCTCATGGCCTTTGGAGCCACCTTCACTAGAGGCAACTTCAACTAATATAATGGTTGCATTGTTGAAGCTCATCTCTGTCTGTTCCTGAGGCATCAGTGAAAGCGAATGTCGGTAACAGCTTTTCTAGCGGAAAATGCGGATAACTTATATAGGTAAACAACCAAGATACTTGCTGTGAACATTGATATCGTTTTTAGTACATAATATGATCATAGGGACTTGCTTCTACTAAAGAGTTCGCGTTAGGATGCATACCCCAAGAACGTCTTGTGTGGCACCGCGTTGTACAATGCTGTACCATCCGCCTTAACTTACTCGATGAAGAGTGAGTTAGGCCTTCCTGGTCTTCACTATCGGATTGTACGATGCAATCCCTTTCGTTTTCCTTGGTGACAAACAAGTGCATTGAGTCAACTCGGCTGTATAGTGCACGACAAACCAGATTGCATGCAACAGTACGTGATACAACAAAGAAATACAATAGTTAATAACAAAAATACATGTACAATAACATGTTGTTACTAGTATGCATGTGTTCTCCGAATGCATGGCCATCATCGGGCGACGACACTACCAAGGGGTTGCCAAAAACAAAAGGAGGGCTGTTGTTGGCTGCAGAAATAAGGAAGCAGAACTGACTTCTGTATCGATATATCAACAAAGTTTGCTTCCTGCACTTACGAACGTGATCCTTACAGTTTATCTGTTTATTACGGCACCGTGGCACCATGAAGTACATTTTACCTATTTTAACCTCGGTGCCTCTGCACCCTAAATTAGGCATCTTAACCACATCAAGCATTATTGCTTCATTTTACAAACCATCAGTAAGTGGAGATATTCCGCTCTTCTCCGCTCGACGACATATCTATGTAGACAGTAATATATACTTTCACGTCCAGGAAAGCTGATTCTTTAATTCGATCATCAATTGTGGTGATTGAGAATAAAAATATGTCAGAGTGGCCAAATTATTTTGATATTAGACGACTGATCAAAATTAAGGCATGTAGAAGTAGCTGCTGTACTGTATAGTACTGATACAATACTACGTGTAGTATTATAAACGTGCGTGCTCAACACTAATACTGTGCATCCCGTTCATTATTAATTAAACGCCTATTTTAATTAAAACTTTAAAGGAGGCACGCAGCTATGCCTAAAATGTACAGTGCTGGCCATAATTTTGTGTGGATCACTATTTTGCAAGTAATTAGGTCAATTTGGAGCAAATAAAGCCAAAATTGCGTAGAATTGCTATTTAAACAATGCGTTATCGGAGCATACATTTCTTTTGGCGAGGCGGTCCGTGGTTGCTGTTCAGAACAGCATAAAACCATATTGCAAGGCTCCGCGTCCAAGGGGTTAAATAGCAATTCTACGCAATTTTGGCTTTATTTGCTCCAAATCGACCTAATTATTTGCAAAATAGTGATCCACACAAAATTATGGCCAGCACTGTACTGTAGTTGATATAGAAAAACGAACTCTCGTGTGCTGCAGTTGTACACATTTTGAAATACAGGAGGTGATCACCATTAAAAATGGCTCTAGCATCGGTGGTTCTACCAAGTATTACAATTAAGATATTCCAGTATTCAAGTAATAGTCATGCTTCAAAAGATATCATTGGTGAACGATGGGTTTCAGCTCGACCCAACGAAATCACTTGAGCCGAACAGAATTCAGTTGATTTCACCATTTTTTTTTATCTCGAACTTGACGCTTCAAAATCCGTGGGATGTAGTTTGTACGGGTCTAGCTCATTACACTTGATGCTGTCCAAAATGATATGCCGCGCATTTAGAGCTTGCTGTTGACAGGCCCAGTCGTCACTTTCTCGAACCGCTCGCGTTGCATATTCTTCAACCGGTATCCGTTGCAAAAGTCAAGAGCGCCCCCAACCTTGCGATCCGCTTGCTGCAGCTTTGTAATAAGCAACCATGAATCATCAGCGCATCGCAACCAAAGAGCCTGTCGTTTCTTTTCAAAGAAAAAAGTCCCAGTCGCTGCTGGTCCGTTGCGAGCCTCGTCGGCTTCAACTGGAACGAAAAGCAGGTACAGCAAAATGGTAGGTTCTGTCAGCATACTACACCCTATCAGACTAACAACTCCGATGTAATATGCACGCACCCGATTGAAGCTCCTCGGCTGTCGGGATTCGGGCTTCAATCAACTTGACCACCTTTCCTCTAAATTGGACATTCACTCCAACTGAGCTGCTCAGTGCTTGCCACCGCTAGAAATCAATTGTACAGCCACGAATAAATGTGAGCGCATAGTAAGTCTTGAACCCGACGCACGTGGAAAATATCGCTAGCTGATTCGTCGAGTGAGATAAGGCCATCCTTGAACGTCAGTTTGGGAGCCTTACTAGCGATTGCATTGTCCTGCACTACTGCTGCTTTCTTACGTGTCGGCAAATCAGTCAGAGTTTCCACGATGCACTCTGCACCGAAAGTTGCGAGTTCCTTTGATAGGCTGTGTACACGAAAGCACACAAAATTATTATTTGTAAACCCCAACGGAAATACCTGCTTGAGCATACTCCTGGCACTGGATGTCGCGCTTGATATCGTAAGGTTTCTGGAGTAAAATACGCCCAACGTCGAAAGCCTTCGGGTCGATCTCGATCACTGATACACCAGTTGTTGGGTCACCATTCAACAGAGCGTGGTGGATCGGTGCAGGGCCCCGGTACTGCAATCATCAAATAACGCCATAAGTTCCAAGATTTCAGGCCAGCTTCACTTTCAATACACGAACCTTTGGCAATAGTGACGGATGCATGTTGATGGCACCATGGTGCAAATTTTTCAGCAGATGTGGGTGCTGCAAAAACACATCAAGAGCATTGGTGGTTGGTCTCAGCGTCACTGTAGATAGCCATGCACGTACCAAAAAGTATCCGAAGGAAACGACCACACCCACGTCAAAGTGATCCGTAACAGGGAAGTCCCAGGACTTCAGGGACTTGAGGCGCGATGGCGTGTCGTAGACCTTGAAGCCGCAGCGTTGCGCGAACTTTTTGACTGGCACTGGCTCATCTTTCTTGCGGCCGTTCATGGGGCGGTCCGATGGACAAACGACCTCGATGTGCTCTATGAGACGGCTGTCACCCTTCTCCTCATTGCTGTAGTGTACACAAGCAAGCAGGATTAAGCTTGCGGCACGAGAACCATACAAACCAATTAATGCGCGCACCTGTTGGCGTGCAACGCCTTGAGTGTGGCGAGCGACACGTCGTCCGTACCAAAGAAAAGGACACGATAAGGTGGAAGGCCAGGTGCCGCGAGCGAGAAGTGACGGCTGCCCAGCGACGCATACGCTCGAGTGGCGTGACGCCAAGCCAGAAACGTCATTTTTTTAGGTCATAGAGTAACCCTGTAAACCTGTCAACAAGAGGTTACTGGATTACGGCTGGGTACAGAAGGGTACACTAGCACCACATTTTAACACCCTTTTATAATTGGATGAAACTTGAATCTGATCCACTCTTTCATTGGACAATACCCCTTCGGAGGTCGGACTGGATATCCAGTCCGCATACATTGCCAAGTCCCACGCAGCCGTGTGCAACTCCCAAGGTCAATTGTGCGGAACTTTCCCAGTTCTCCGGCATCGACACTCCAGACAACACGATGAACCCCGCAAACAACTCGAGCCAGGAGCATGCTCCGGCTCCGACCTCTGCAGCTGCAGCTACAGCTCCTGCGCCAACGGCCGCCACGACAGCCACGGCGACGACATCAACTCCTGCGAACACCCAGGAAGACGTTCAAACCTCAAACGCGCCGTATGTGGCAGCGCAGCCGACGCCCAGCGCGATGAAAATGGCTTCGACGCTCCCACCTATCGCCGTAGCGCAGCCACTAGGCAACATCAGCCAGATCCAGTCGCATCTGGTCGGCGGCAGCAACATTCCTGTGAACCCGAACGCCCCACAAGGCATCTATCAGAGCGGGCCTAACAGCGCAAACCCGAGCCACCCGTACGTGACAGTCATGGCCATGGCCCCGATTGGACCCTCGGGTGACGCCGAGGTGGACAGTATGCGCTTCGCGTTCCTTCAAAAGTGCCGCTGGATGGCTGGGTGCTTGTTGGCGTACTACGTGGCGACCTTTTTGTTCCTGCAGCCGTTTATTCTAGGCACGTTGGGTCTGCTCACAGCATTTATGGGTTACTATGGCACGCGGCCACCTGTGGACGCGATGCGACTGAAGTGGCTGCGCTGGTACATTTGGGCGAACTACGTTATGCTGATCCTCAACATGTGGTGGCTGGTAGTGACACTGGTTTTCTCGGGGAGTATGTTTACCTATGCAGACGACAGCGGCAGCGACAGTGACAGTAACGCCGAGGATGAGTACATGGAGTCCACATACTACTACTCCAGCAGCGTTGGGCTCTTCGTCGGGCTGTTAGTGGCAGCTAACACGCTCATGCACCTGCGCTGCCTGCGTACCGCACAACTCCTGGTCGCGGAGCTCGTAAACGCTGGAGTCGACCGGCAGCCAGCTCCTGTCGTCATGCTCGCCACTGCAAACCCCGCCTCCGCAGTATAAGCAAACAGAAGCTGCAGCTTTATTAGAGAATGTAGCAGGGTGTGGATGTCTGTAACAATGCATGTGCCTACCGTAAACTGTAAATGTCCTGTAATTGGGTCCTGTAATTGTCGTGACTAATTTCACCCAATCACACAGCAACATTAGTACGCATTAGAGCATTAGGCGAACATCCTCCGCGTGGCAACATGTACTCGGTCTGGACGCGTGCGAACTCCGTGTTTTTCACGTCGTTGATGGCTCTTGCCATCATGTGTACCCTCACAGCCATCAGCACGTTCCTGCATGAGCCAGAGCCTGTCGTGAGGCGTCTGGAGATGACCAAGCTGCACTCGCTGCGCAACTACCGTGATAAGGCTGACCGCGCTACACTCTCGTTCGACCTGGACGCCGGTGCGTTCGTTGACTATAGTAGCAACTTCTCTTTATCTGTATGCTAACATCCACCTATCTTACGACAGACCTGAGCTCCGTGTTCAACTGGAACGTGAAGCAGCTCTTCGTGTACGTGATGGCCGACTTCGAGAGCGCCAGCAACTCCCGCAATCAGGTGGTGATCTGGGACAAGATCGTGCAGACAAAGGAGGCCGCAGGCCAGTTGCAGTTCCAGGACGAGGGCGTCAAGTATTTCCTGGCTGATCAGTACGACGAGCTGCGTGGCGCCAACGTGACTCTCAGTCTCGAGTGGGACATCATGCCTGTGTGCGGCCGCCTCTTCGTGCACTCCAGTGACACCAAGGCGAACTTTGAGATGCCAGACAAGTACCAGGGCAAAGCTCCCAAAGCTGGAGGTCGTTTTTAGAGAGAGAAACCTCTGGAGATTCTTGTAGATGGCACTCACTAATTGCTCTTCACTTGCTCCCCATTAGGGCTCTCAGTCTGTCTTACGGGTATTTGAGATGCTCATCAGATTTTGTATTAGACACTTCATTTGTTCTCGAATCGAGCGCGGAGAGCTGCTACACCAGACAGTGTCGTGGTCTCCTTCTTCTTTTCTGGTGTGGGTGGCTCCTTTGGTGCATCCGGAGAAGGTGATGCCGACCCCGTGGCATCACTCTGAGTACGCGTCAGTGTTACGAAGTCGATCTTCCCATTGGAGATTTCCTTGCGTCTCTGTTTCATCCGAGCAGCAATAGTCTTGATCTGGTCCATCCCAGTGGCAGGATTGGCGACAGAGCGACTGCAATTGAACACCGGCTCGGTCTCCGCTCTAAGCATGGAAGTGTCGATGCTGGCAACTGATCGTGCTTTGTGTAGTTTTCTGTGTCTCCTCCGCTCCGACTTCACGCTTCCGTTGTCGTCCATAGCGATGCCGTGATCATGTCTAGCTGTGTGGTATGCACTCCGGCGCATTGGCGGCAGGTCATCGGCCTCCTCACGAGCAGCTACGAAGACGTTATCAGTAGACCGATGTCGCAGTAAAACTGACACGGACGACGTAGGAGGAGGCCCAGGGGGTAGTGGTGGTTGTTTGGACTCGGACTTTGCTGATACTACTGGTGTCGCAGTAGTTTCTTCTTCGCTCACTTCCTCCTCGTTAATCCGGAGACTGAGCGGAATACTGCGCGCCAGTCGTAATTGATCGTTAAATTTGCGCGAGTTTCTACGGCGCTTCATCAGTTTATCCTTGTGTTTGCTGTCGCTAGACTCGGATGAATCATCATCAATGCCTAATATGGAAGGCGTTGGCTCGTCCCCTGTTGAGGATCCTGATGCGACCGAAGTACCAAACAGATTCTCCCACGATTCGTCACCGTCTTCACCTACAACGGTGGACGCAATGATCTTCATTTCCTCCACATCGCGTACACTGCCAGCGTATGATGCCGTGATTGAGGAGCCTTCTATCACAGTAGTTGCATTAGACGCACTGGACTCTCCACGCCCACGACCAAACTTCGATACAATGCCATCAGTACTAGTGCTACTCATACCACGACCACTTGAGAACGACGACCAGTCTGGTAGCGTGAACGACGTGAATTGCACATCGGCGGTTCGTGCTGCAGGAACTCTACTGCTGCTGCGACCAGATAGTTCACTATCACGTCCAGAAGGACGCTGCCAGTCATCCTCTTCCATCCCCATGGGTTCTTCTCGCTTCTCTTCATATTCGTCCTCCTGCAACCGCTCCAACGCCATGCCTTGAACGGATGAAAGTAAGCTGATACGCTGCTCCTCGCCCAGTTCGTATGCAAAACACACATTGCGCGCGTATTGAAGAAGCTGTCGCCGCGTAAAGCCAAAGCTAGAGAGATGATACAAGTAGGCCGACGCTTGCCCGTAGACGATATTGTGCACCTCCAGAACTTTTTGCGCTCGTTCAGGATCAGGCAGGAAATACCATGGAGTGTCCGTCGATGTCTTGCTCAGTTCTTCCGCCACACTTTCTAGTAACGCGTCTCCCCAAAAAGCTGCTACACGCCACGCTGCATGATCTTTCAGCGCAGCATGAAGATACTCCTGCCCGTCCTTGCTGGTTTTACGATAAAATGTCTGCAACATGTTCATGAGGTGCTTCGTAGAGCGTGTGTCATGCTGAGCAAGGCATGCATCTAACAGCAAACGTAGCGCAGCCGCAAGTCTTGAATATCCTTCACGTGTCAGTTCGCGATCGTGAGTTCGTTGATGCGTAAGGCAATCCAGTATGATGCGTCGAACAACGCCTAAGCGATACATTGACTGTGTAGCTGAAGCCGACGCATCTGTGAACTTGCCGCGGTGTTTTGATGATGCTCCTGAAGAGGTTAGTGAGGCAGAAGGGAGAAGAGCAGCTTCAGGCTCTACGAAGCAACTCGATACAAAATCCTTGATGATCTCGACGTCCTTCTCGGACACACCGGAAGCCTTGAGCTTGGCAATATCCTCTGGTGAACCTGAAATTGACAAGTAACTATCCGGTTCGGCTGAATGCCGCGATTGCTGTTCGTAGCGCCATGATACGCGATGCCATTCCATCAATCCTAATGCCTTTGCATGTCGATGAGTAAGTTCTGGCGCCATACTATCCACGATATACTGCTGTACAACCGAGTCACGGTCCATAGCCTTGAGCGTTCGCTGCAAATCCGCCATCGCTTCAATTTCTGCCTGTAAAATCGCCACTTTGGTCTCCACGAACTGCCCGATAACAATCAATAGCGTGTCTAGTCGATCTTCCTCCACACTCTGCGAGAGTTCCGAAGCTTCTTCCACGACTTCATCTCGTCTTGCAATCGCGCTTATCAACATTGTCCCCGCATCGTCGTATTCAGCGCCGGCTGTTTCATCCTCACTAAAAGCATTCGAGAAACGGTACTGTGCCGTCTGGAAGGCACGCTTCACTTCTGGGTTGTTTGGCTGCACTTGGTACGTAGCTTCATTAGCAGCTAGCACAGTCTTCCAGTGGGCGAGTTCATCCGCCGCTCGCGTGACGCGCTGTCGTGCTTTGTCCATCTTCTTCTCAGCCATCTGCACGTCGGCCACACAGCGCTGAACCAAGTTGTAAACATCTCGTGCCCATCGCTTCGACTTGCCAGAATTCTCGAGTGGCTTGGTCATATCCATGTAGGCCTTGCTAGCTGCCAAGTGTTTGTTGCCGAGCACCTGATTGTACGTTCGCATCTGCGTGAAAAAGTCCTGGAAGCAGGACTGGGCCACCTCCTGCGGCTGTAACGCCGGCAGACAAGCATCGCTCAAGTGGGTCTGTGCCACCATGTGCTCCGTGGCCGACGCCGCCCTGAGATATTTGCGAAGCTGCTTGCGGACTTTGACACCGCTCTCCACGCGCTCACTGGCGCGTACAAACGGCACCTGTCGGAAAGAGGGCGCGCCTGAGCCGCCGTGAGCTGGAGTGGGGCGCTCACCCAGCATGTAAGGCGGCGAAGGGACCATTGTCGTCGCCATGGTGGAGCTGGAGCCGAAGGAACGGACAGAACTTACGGAGGTTGGACTGAGGCTGCGTGGGCGGCGATGTCGCAGGCGCCGTGGAGCCAGCAGAGAGAGTGAGGGGGTGGCCAGCAAGCGCCGAGGAAAGGACTCGCTGGACGATGACTCCGAATCGGACGATGTGAGTAGCGCTGGGGAGTTCGCGTCAGATGCGGAGCTGCTTCGGCGGCGGCGGTGTCGGTGTCGTCGACGCTTGATGCGAGACGGGAAGCTGGGTAAAGAACGCAAATAATTGGTAGAAATTGGACGCATTCTGCAAACCGAAACCAAATAGGGGGTAGACTCTAAACGGATCTCTAACTCGGACGGAGATCGTTTTTCGGGGACTAGCTCGCTACAACGACTGAATCTCTCTGTTTAATGCTCCGCCAAAGAAGCCGTGCTGTGCTACTATGTAAGCTCCATGCATGGAGAAGTCGTGGACCGTTTGCGTGTCGAGCATTGTGGCGTTGTGGACTTTCTTGACAATCCCAATTGAGCCCGCCAAAACGAACTCTCCGAATTAGAGATCCCGTTAGAGGACATTCAGACGAAAAAAAACCATTACAATTTTAATGGCTTTTTTGTCTGAATGCCATCCAACGGGACGGTTTATTTGGGTTATTCGGAACCAATTCAAAAAAGTCAAGTATGGGTCCGTAATAATAAATGCTTGGTTGGCTTTATAACATAGTTCCAAAATCTCGTCGTGACGTATGCTGATTGGCTCGGATGGCATTCAGACGAAAAAAACCCATTAAAATTTTAATGGGTTATTTTCGTCTGAATGCCATCCAAGCCTATATTATTACGACCCAAAATTGGACTTTTTGATGTGGGTTCCGAATAACCCAAATAGACCATGCCGTTGGATGGCATTCAGACGAAAAAAACCCATTAAAATTTGTAATGTTTTTTTCTCGTCTGAATAAATATCAGCAATAAATTATTGTCTTTAATTCCAAAAATGGGTTTTGGTTTGGTTCCGGGGTCCCAGATTTTCGGGACCAATTATGTGCTGAACACTGGTGCAACCTCAAAATGTTGTTTCAGCCTTTTGGAGCAACATCCATAAGATCCACCACGCTTCCCCCCTTCGAAAAGAGAAATCTAACAGAATTTTGCAGCGCTGTCGAAGGCATCATGGTACGAGTGTCCTGTGCTTCACCGGCAGGATAATCACTCTTCTTGTGTTTAAAGGAAGAGCCGGCTCACTTATCCGTGGTTTGTATTTGCTTTTGCTGCGCATATTAGTCCATTTTGTCGTA
Organism: Phytophthora nicotianae INRA-310; assembly: GCF_000247585.1. NCBI lineage: Eukaryota > Oomycota > Peronosporomycetes > Peronosporales > Peronosporaceae > Phytophthora > Phytophthora nicotianae. The sequence goes on along the minus strand of NW_008649025.1, from coordinate 58,077 downwards.
CAACGGAGCGGCGATCATCGCAATGGCGGGCAAAGATTGCGTTGGCATTGCATGGTAAGTTTAGAGCCTTATACTGACAATAGTGCGCCTTCATAATATCTATTTTCTAAGCGCCATTGCTAACATTATTCTTATTGTAAACCAACAGCGATACCAGACTAGGCATGCAGGCACAGACAGTGGCCATGGACTTCCAAAAGGTGTTCCGTGTGACCGACAAGACGTTCCTGGGCCTAGCGGGCCTCGCCACCGACGTGCAGTCAGTGTCGCAGCTACTTAAGTTTAAGATCAACATGTACAAGATGAACGAGGAGCGTGACATTAAGCCCAAGACGCTGAGTGCGCTGCTGTCCAACATGATGTACGAGAAGAGATTCGGCCCGTGGTTCGTGGAGCCTGTGATCGCTGGCTTGACAGAGGACAACAAGCCTTTTCTATCCAGCATGGACTGCCTTGGATGTGAGATGATGACCAAGGACTTTGTTGTGGCCGGCACTATGGAGGAGGCGCTTTACGGCATGTGCGAGTCCATGTACAAGCCCGACATGGAGGAGGAGGATCTTTTCGAGACGCTCTCACAGTGCCTGCTGTCTGCTTGCAACCGCGACGCTCTCTCCGGTTGGGGTGCCGTCGTTCACATCATCACACCCAAGGGAATCACGTCGAAGAAGCTGCAGTCGCGCCAGGATTAGGCCTCTCATTGCAGTTTGGTGGTTATGCCACGGTGTTCTGGATGAGATGGGGCGGACTCTGGGCTAGGGGCGTGGGCAAATAACGCCACAATAACACTAGGACAGAGCAATAAAGCCAAATCGAATAAACGGCGTAACCACATGCAGGACTTGCTCCACTCTGGACATTGTCCCGTAAATAAAAGTTCGAGTACCATAAATATGATTGTTTTAGAGGTGGTCCACTTACACATCCATTTCACCATCGATCGATCTCATGGGACGGAGACGCCCCAGTCACTCCGAGGAGGACGCGGCGGCACCGTCCGCACAGGACCCCGCTCAGTCGAAGCTGCCGTGGGGGATGGAGAAGACAGAGATGCAGCCCAGCTCTCTAACGTCGCTCACGGACGACAAACTGGCGCGCTTCGTGCTGGGCCACCAGAAGAAGACCAAGTTCCAGAAGGTTTGCCGGCGCTAACGGCACTGTTAATTCGTGGCTTAATTCACTGACGACGGAAGTAAATGCAGGAGCGAGAAGATCGTGAAGCCAAGAAACGGCAAGCAGATGAGGAAGCTGCCAGAATCTACGCGACGTTCGTGGCGTCTTTCGATAATGAGGACGATACAAAAGGCAAAGCATTTGTTAGAGGAGGAACACAAGCAGCTCAGGGCCATAGTCAGTCGGCAGTGCAAAGCAGAGATGTGTACCGACTCAAGGGCAAGGAACAGGTCGCTTCTTCTTCATCGGGGAAAAAGGTGTCGGAGATGGACAAACTACTACAAGAGATCAAGCAAAAAGATGCCGAGCAGAGAGAGATGCTTCAAACAATACACAGGCCGAAGAAACGACGTGCTATTGATGAGTTTCTGGAGGAAATGAAGGAGCGAGGCCCTGCGCCTGTCTCGATGGAAGGTGTTGGTATGACGAAAGGATCGTTCGACAATGGAGACCCGGAGACAACGAATTTGTATGTGGGGAATTTGGCACCGACTGTCACAGAGGAAGTTCTGCAGGTGCGTTATAATCAGTGTATGCTACTTTGGGTTGACAGAAACTAATGGTGCTTTGGTTGGCTGCAGGCGGAGTTTGGGCGCTACGGAGAGGTATACTCAGTGAAAATCATGTGGCCGCGATCAGAAGAAGAACGAGCGCGCAAACGCAATTGTGGATTTGTCAGCTTCTACAAACGGCGAGATGCTGACGATGCTCGCATCAACTTGGATAACAAGCAGGTACGTTCGTTTTGACATGCCCCGTCAATTTGTCCCCTGACGCGCTCTAAATGTAATACTGCAGTTGGAGGGTCAACCAATGATTGTTGGATGGGGCAAAGCAGTGAAGATTCAGCCTCAGGCTCACGCTCCTGGTCTTATACTTCCGTCGGTAGTGCCCAATCCACTGGTAATTGCCACACCTGCTGCATCAACTGCCAATATCGATATAACTGGAAAGCAGGCCGTTACGATCGAGATACCTATCGATCAAGAGGTAAGGCGGCGCGTGAATCATCTAGCTCACTATGTGGCTGCCGATGGACTCCAGTTTGAGAATGCGGTGCGCATGCGCGAAGCAAACAACAAGGCCTACAGCTTCCTCTTCGATCCCCAATCTGCTTTGGCGCTGTACTATCGATGGAGAGTCTACTCGTTCGCGATGGGGGATGACGAGCACTCCTGGCGTGAAAAACCGTTTCAGATGACACTCGAAGGTCCTGTGTGGATACCACCCAAGATGCCTTCTCGATCGCCTAGGGATCGGAGACGGGGCTCTCATTCTCGATCGTCTGGACGATACAGCCATCACGACAGAGGTGCCTCACACCGGAGCCATAGCAGAGGCCGGAGCTATAGTCGGAGCAGATCCCGAAGCTCTAGTCGAAGCCCAAGAAGGTCCCGTCGACGAAGCCGAAGTGGTAGTCGTCATCGTTCTCGTAGTAGCTCAAGCAGCTCTGGTGACGATCGCAGTAGTCGAAGAAGTCGCCGGCGTACTCGTAAAAGACGCAGTCGAAGTCGAAGCCGCGGGCGTCGAAGCCGTTCATTGTCATCGGATGACTCGAGTTCACGAAAACGTAGTCGTCACTCACGCTCGCGTCCTCGGAAGGATGGCCGGCAGCATGATGAAAACCGACATGAGTCGAGCCGAGAAAGTAGGCGTCCTGGTGGTCGAGGTGGATTTAGTCAAGGATATGGGGAAAAGAACGAAAAATTGCTGACAGGGCAACAAATTGCACGAGCTCGCGATATGGAGAGAGGACGAGAGCGTAACCGATTATCGAATGAGGACTACGACACTTTCAAGGAATCGCTAGATGAACTAACCTTGGAGCGAGAATCCGTGAAAAAGACGATGGGTTTTGCTTTGGACAATTCAGAGGCGGCGGTGGATCTGGTCAACATCATTTTAGAGTCTTTCAAAAGCTCGACCTCTTCGGGCGTGGCTCTTGTTGGTCTATTGTACGTGACGTCCGACATTTTGCACAACAGCTCGGCTGCTGTCAAGAACGCGTCGCTTTTCCGCACGACATTTCAAGAGTGCCTGCCAGAGATTATGGATACACTACGCATTGCCCACAAGAGCATCGCTGGTCGCATGTCTGCAAATGCGATGAAGGAAAAGGTGATGAACGTGCTGACGGCATGGGAAAGCTGGAGTCTGTTTCCCCCTGCCGTGCTCGTGGGGCTCCATGCTACATTCCTGCGAAAAGTGGAAGAGGACGAGTATATCGCCACCCACAGCCTGAATTTTGATGGCATTGGAGAATCAGATCAAGAGCGATTACGGAAAACATGCCGACAGTCAGGAATTATGGCCACTGGAGATGCGAAGCGGTTGGCAGTGCGACTGCAGTGGCTGAAGGAGTTTACATCTCCAACTGCACTGATTGCTCCTGGGTCAACAGTAAACCCCAGTTTTCAATCAAATACCACTAGCAACGTAAGGGAAACGGCCACCCCGACTGCACCAGATATTGATACAAACGATGAGACAGCAGAGACGATCAGCGAAGATGGCAAAGGAAATGGAAACGTAGATGACTTGGATGGCGAACCTATTGATGGAGAGCCGATCGTAGAAGACAGCGATGATATTGATGGTGAGCTGATGGACGATGGAGTGCTAGATGGAGAACCGCTAGACGGAGACACGGCTGAAGACGATCTAGATGGCGAGCCACTCGATGGTGAAGATTTGGATGGCGCTCCTATGGATGAGGAAGATTTGGACGGGAAACCGATCTAGGCTACTGCCCCATTCATTATCGGTTTATCTACTAGGAAGAAGCAATTATGTCTCGTCAGTGGAGTGTGCTTGTTTACGAGAATTGTTCCGATAGCTCAATCAAATCCATGGCGCCATAGTCCACAATATCAAGGTGTCGCTCTTGATCTTCTTGCCACTCGATGTGATTCGCGTTTGGTGGGTCGATGTCTTGGTCGTCTTCATTGTCACTATTGTGTTCGACAGTTTGAGAAATGGTTACGGTCCACAAAGGACATTCTGGAAATGGGTGCTTACTTATTGCTGAGAGTTACCGGTATGGCTTTAACGCATGGAACAGAACGTCCTTCCTGCAGCAGAGTAAGCTGGAGAGTGCGTAGATGCGTCTCGCGCTGCTGTGTGTATAGTTACAGAAACTATCGCGTCGTTCAGGAATGCCAAATTGAATAAGAAATGAAACATTGGAAAGGATATTGCACAGAATGTGGAGCTGCAGCAGCTTCTGCAGGGCGTGAACGTCTCCTTGGTAGGCTTCCATAGGCCCAAGTTTCTCGATCATCTGTTGCAAGGGTGGTCGTTCAGTTCAGAGTTCGGCACGAGACCCGTGAGGCATCATTACATGTAGGAAAAAAAATATTAATACCTCCGCCACCTTAGTCCACACGTGAAGGCGATCCGCGAGGATACTCTCCAGCGTTGCCTCATTTGTGTATGGTGCGGACAGAGGTTGATGTTTGATTTTTGAAATGGTCGTGGCTTCAGAAGGCACTACAAGACAATCGGCCAGCGTTGGTGCATTCTCCAGTGACATGGAGGGGTGGAATTCGACAAAGCCTCTGTCTGCTGTTGTCGAGGTTGCTCCAGCTCGTAGGGCGGCCGAGCGGCCATTATCAAGCTGCCTGCCGCGGCTGGACGTTGATTTCCTCGACATCATTATGGGGTCGAAGAAGCCGTTTTATAAATAATACAGCTTGACTTTCCTAGCCCATTTACATGTTCCACACATTTCAGTTTCTGAATCGTCATCCCACGGTTTGATGCTCTCTCTCTCTCTGCTTCCTGAACTGCAGGACCGCCGAAGTGATGACCGACTACATGTATTATATTTGCGTTCGCAGCACGCTCCACCAAGCGGAGCACTGTAGGCAGGCGAAACTATCGGAGCTCAAGGCACATGTCCTGCGATAATATTACACGCGTTGCAGTAGGTTCAACCTCGCCACAAATCTTGGGATCACTTGGTCAATTTTGGCGCCGAATCGGCGAGGTAGTCTCGGTGCGGTGCGCCCCGCTTCAAGGCCATGCCACCATCGTTGCACACAGTCGCTTATTAACAGCGAGCGTGACGACGTGGAGCCATAGGAATAAATTTGGCTGTGCAACATTTGGGATCCATCCAAACTTACGATTACGGGCCGGGCGAGGTCGTTGGACTCCGCGTAGCGTACATGTAGTCTTCGGAAGACTGCATGTACGCTACGCGGAGGGGGGGAAGACGCTTTCCCCCAACGTGTAGGCGACTGACAAGTGGCGTGCGCGATTGGTGTGGACTATCCGAAGGTGTATCCATAACTCCTAGACCCTGGAGACTCGAACGAAACCCGCGGCATGCATCGGTCAAATGGGCCTGCCTTTTAGCTCAGGCCCAGCATACATCTTGACCAAACTTTGGTCCAAGAAGCATGCGCACTCTGCGACGGAAGCTGCCCACGCTCACGGTGGTGACACAAGAATCTTGCATGCCACATCTTGTCAAGATGTGGCATGAATTGCTTTTGGGTGCCAAATTGGAAGCGTTTCATGTGGCATTTCGTCTATCGCTGGTGCCATCTGGTCCTCGAGTTGTCGGGTTGCGCCTTCTTTTGGGGGGAATTGGGCTTGCAGGTCTTTACCTGACCGACTCTATTGGGCGCCTGTGCTCGCCGTTCATTCCGCGCGGCGAAGGACTTTCCCACTGGCCAAGGCCTCAGCACTTCGCTTCACAAGCACTCACTCCATTGACCTGGAGTATTCGCCTCACCTGGCCCAGACGGAAGGGTCGGAAGGTAGACAGCAGAAGACACAGGTAGCTTGCTAGCCGCAGCGAGTAGGCTCGCGGCAACACAACACAGAGACAGGTATGGGCGCCAGAAAACTTTGCGCGCTGTTGCTGCTGGCGCTGTACGCTTTGGTGCTCGTCACGGCGCAGACCAACAACTCCACCACCACCACAGGAGGCACCACCACCACTGGGGGAACAACCACAACGACGACGACGGATACGTCTTCAGATGATGATACCGACTCATCGTCAGACACCTCGACGACCTCGACGACGACCACGGCGCCAACTCCTACGCCGACACCGACTACCAAGACCCCTTCGACGACTACCAAGACACCGACAGCCACTACGGAGGCCCCGAAAGCCACTACGGAGGCTCCGTCAGCCACTACCCCGACGCCAACGACCGCGACGCCGACGGCGACTACGCAGGCTCCCACTGCTACGACTGAGGCGCCTACGGCTACGGTAGCGGCTGCGACGTCTGGCTCGACTGACACCACGCAGTCTTCTGCGCTAGACTCATCATCAACCACGTCGATTTATGGCACAGCGGCGCCGAGTAGCTCTGGCGGCTCGATGAGCGCAGGCACTGGTGACTCTAGCTCCTCTTCGTCGTCCAGCTGGATCGTGCCTGTTGTCGTTGCCGCCGTGGTGGTTCTCGCGCTGCTCATTATCACCTTCTACGTTCGTACGCGGAAGCGCGATGACCAGGACGACCTGGATCGCCAGAGCGACATGTTCTTCGAGGCCCCGCGCTCCAATACGAACAACTACGCGAACGCTGCCGGTACAGGCGGCAACCACGGCATGGTGGGTGGCGTGACGGCGGAGGAGCGTGCCCAGAAGGAGGTCATCATGGCCATGCGCAAGGAGTCGGCTGTGACGGCGGCACCTGCTGCCATCCCGCCTGTGTCTTCCAAGATGCGCAGTGACTCGGTGACCGGCGCCCCACCGCAGACGCGCACCCGTCAGGACTCGGTGCCGATTCTGGCTGAGCCACGCTTCACGTTGCAGCAGCAGGTAGAGCTGGAGCAGTCGCAGCACTCGATGCGTGTGGCCGGCGTGCCACGCTCTCCACAGGCGATGACCAGCCCCGTCGGTCAGTCGTTCGAGCCGGGCACCTCGTTTGAGCCGGGCAAGTCCTACGACCCGTCGCACCCGACGCCGGGCGCATCCGTGCCGGGGGTGACCCTGTAAGGGACGTCAAGTGCCAGCAGGTATCTTTGAGGGAGGTGGCGGTGCGGCTGCCGTAGAAGGTGGAGCTGCGCCGGCGTGCCTTGTACATCCTTTTTTGCTCGTAGACGCGTGGCGGTTGCGCCGCGCTCCCTCGTTAGCTTTAATGAACCAATAAACCAATTGAAAGAACAGAGGAGTGGTGCTACACGTTACGGAAGCTGTACAACCTGCTCCTGTCGTTTTTGGCCCCAGGTTCGGTCCAAAAAGCGGAAGTCGGTGAGCGGCTGACGCGCGAAAGAACGTAATGAAAACGTGATCAACAGCCTATCTAGCCTTTAGCCATATCTATAAACTCATTGCATTCATACGTATTGGCCTGCTAATGATCGGCGCGGCATCTTCGGAGTAGCTGTTGCTAGCAAGACGAAAACTCTTTTGTACCTAATGCTGAAATAAGATTCATGTACGGTACTTGGTGCAAGAAAAAACAGGTAAGAGAGCACGGCGTACTGATGTGGCCTTACGTTCGTTCTACTTTACCTACCGCGACGTATCTAGGCGAGCGATTATATCATTTATTAGTAAGTTAATAAATAATATTAGCAAGTTGGTGTATAATGTTTTTACATTAGGCAAGTGTGTCCGCGTGGCCTAATGGATAAGGCATCGCCCTCCGAAGGCGGGGATTGGGGGTTCGAGTCCCCTCGAGGACGCTTTTTTCGCGGGCATTTTGACTTGATTAAAGTATGCTGATTTGGAGATTTGAATTTGAAAATAGGATCGTTGTCACCAGCTTTGACAGCTTGTTGCCTTTTGACTCTCTGCGTTACTTCCTGGGCATCCGCCTTTGCTACCCAGTTGGAACGTAATTCTCTTGATTAACATGTTTGTTGTAAGCTTATTTATGCTTAATGGCACGCGGTTTTCTATTGTGCTTTGTTGTTTACTTGAGTACGTGGTCGCAGTGCTCGCCCTGAATGCTACCGGTGTACCCGCATAAAATAACATTTTTCTTTTTCTATAGAAGCCTTATATCGTACAAGTTATATGTGTTCGACGAGGTCTACTGGCGAACTGATTGTGTTTGCAGGCTGCTTCAGTCGAAACGAGGGTAATGAAGTTGGGAACTGGTCAGCGCAAAACAAGCAAGAGACTTCTGGATGCGCTTATGGCTGAGTACTTCAGTTACCGGTAAATCCCTCCTTGCCTCCATCAGCAAATAATTTTGACTATAGAAGCTTACGCTGTGAACAGTTAAATGCTGATGCAGTGCTGATGGACGTTAACCATTTACTTTTAGTTTTATAGCAGCTCTGCACCACGTTTATCGGACAACATCTTCACCGCAAGCCTTGATTAGTCGTTGCACTTTGAGCAAGGCGGGCTACTTCACGAGCCTTCCGTTCGTCGAGCGTTGGGTCCACCCGCATAAGAGCTTCCCATAGCTCCAGCTTTTGAGTTCGTCGAGCTGCGAAAAACTGCATGAAAGAGTAAAGATAGGTGATTAATCAAGTTGAATCAAGCTCAACTTACTCGTTCCGTGCCTCGCAGTGATGAATACTGGAAAGTCATCCTGTCGCGAACAATCCGCTCAGTCTCACACTTCTTCTGCATAATTTGTTCCTGTAGCGCAAGTAGCTGTTGCTTGTATATGGACGTGGAAGTCGTAATTGGCAATTTAAGCGCGTCCAGACTGTACATTGTGGATCCAAGCTGCTGTGATATGGAAGGAGGTGGCGGCGGTTGTTTCTCATTTTGGCGAGGAACAGGCTCTGTATCACGCGGAGGCACTTCGTTTTCGTGACCAAGACTATGTGATGGCGTTGTAGCAGGCGCAGACGGCGTCGAAACGAACAAGTTGTGCATACCATCGGGAATCAGATCTGCTTGAATTGCTGCATGGTTCCCAGTAAATTGGGTGCAAGCGTCCTTCATCTCCACACACTGTTCTTCATTCAGATCAATGGCTCTGATGATAGTTACGCGCGCTCGTCGAGCTACAGTCAAGTCGTCCGCTGGATATCTCGCTTCCGGAGACTTGACTTTTTGTATCGACGCCACTGTAATTTGAGGTATGCTAACGACATTGTCGCTTGGTACTTGTTTATCATTCTCCTTGCCGACAATACTATCGTCTGTCGGACAGGTGGGCTCGTTTTGGTATAAGTTGCCCTCTGGTATCTGTTCTGTTATTGATGCTGATCCCTCACTGATAGCGCCCACAGGTTGTTCTACAGTTAGTTGATCTTTAGGATCGACGATACCATTTCCATTGTCTTCACGCCCAACTTCATGAAAACTATCCGATTGGAGAAATTCACTCTGCTCTTCGTTATCAGATAACGGTCTCGATTCGGAGCTTTCAGGCGTTGGGTCTCGTTGGTCCCGATCACTCATTACTGACTGGGGTGTCTGTATTTGGAGCGGCGCGTGTCCACCGATTTCATCGTCAGAGAAGTCCATTGAGTAGTCAAACGTTTTCTCGGCGATGGTGTTAGCCACTAGGTGGGGTGTCACCACACTGGCGACTGTTGTTGCCACCGTTGAATCTTCCTCGAATGCATCTTCCTCATAAACTTCACTCTCGGACACAATCGATTGGCCTGATTTCGGCGATATAAACGTTGGTGTGACTTGGCTTCGCTGAATACCGTGAAGGTAGTTGTCAGCGACTCTACTTTGGCTAAGACTCTCCTCCTGAAATGACTCGTTGTAATCGTCAGTGCTCTCCTCGTGGTACACTGATCTCGGTTGCATTGTCGATGGCGTCGTAGTGACAGGAAGAATTCCTGATCGCTCCTCTGATGCACCGCTGTGAAAAGATTCGATGTTGTCTTCAAGTTCACTCCTGCTTTCATCAAGCTGTGAAGTTGGTGCTATATGTTTTGTTGGTGGCACGTGAGCTGCGCTTGAGAAAGGAGCAGAATCACTGCTCTGGCTACTTCCACCTTGATCGACATCTTGAAGCGCGTCGACATGCTTGGGCCCTGTTTCGCCACGTTTAGGGATGAATTCGGAAGTTTGAAATGCTTCGCTGTCTTGGATTTTGGAGCTAGCCATAGCACTTGAGGGGCCTGCGTTCTTATCGCTGATGAGTTCTGTGTCACCACCAGACGATTCCACGATGGAATCATCATCGTCATCCGAGTCTAGACTTATGTGTCGCCTGCTTGAGCTACGCAAAATACTTTCAGACAACGAGCTCATATAGTGTAAAATGATACTCACCTGGTTCGAGTGTTGGTTCCATTAGAATCGCCCACGGCTACACTTGAATACTTCGACAGGAAGTTTTTGGCTCTATCCAGCGCACTTCCAGACGAAGGAGTCGGAGTTCTGAAATCGCTGGTACTCATTGCTGGCTGCTTCAAATTTGACTCAGTTCGTTGGCGTATGCTGCGATCGCTATCGTTGTCGTCGTTGTCACTGCTGATACCGCTCATGTTACTTAGACTGCCACTGACATCACTTGCATCGTCGCCGCTGTCGGTGGTGCTAGGGTGCTTGCTTGTCGATTTGGCATTATTAGAGGCTGCAGGTATTGCGATCTCAAAGTCATACGGGTCGTCACTCATTGCCGCTAGCTAAGATAATTGCAGCGTGACAAGTCGCCATCCCGTCGGTTTCTAATGTACCAGTCCGTTTCTATCGCCTGGTCCAAAGTTTGAACGTGTTTTAATGTTTTCTAGCCGTTATGAATTATACCAATGCAGTTGAAGTGCACCAACAAATGAAGCAACCAAAAATCTTGATTCCAGTTCACTACATGTATCTGAGTGTATTCCACCAGTGTTGTGTGCATATAGCAACCTATCCATCCACGGCACGTCCGATCGGCGGGAAAACATCGCCAGACCTGTTGCCAGCCATCCCACCACCCGCCAGTTTGTCTTCAAGAGCTTTCACTACCCGACGCAACTCTTCAATTTCGGTTCTCTGTTTGGCAATGAGCACATCGGGGTCTCCGTCTGCTGCTTCCAATGCTGCCGCTAAGGATTTGCTACCGTTGAATTTATCCTGGTTCATTGCGGAAGCGCCCATACCAGTAGTAGCCAAAGTGGCCCGTTCCATCTGGAGATTGTTCTTAGCAGCAATGAGGGCACTGCGGAGATCATTGATCTCGCGAATGAGTAGCATGTTATCGGACGTGGCTCGCAAGTTCTCACGCTGGTGTTCCTGAGCATCAGCCGCGTACTTGCGCTTGAGAACATGGACAGATTTTTCAAGGTACTGCTTCTGTCGGGCATACTCGAGCTGAATTTCAGCTTCTACTTCTCCTCCTGTACCCACGCTGGCTGACCCAAAGCCGCCTGGGCCATCGTCGGTGGTTACGTATTTGTTGTAGAGTTGCGCTACCTGGAGTGCCAGCTCCTTGGGTGACTGGAGATGGCGTACACACTCGTGAAGATCGCAGCGGAAGCGTCGCATTGATGTTTGTTGGTCGCTTAGAATTTGACGGTGGCCGGCAATGGATTTCTGAAGTGAATTAATGCGTTGACGCTGCTCTCCAATAAGCACGTCGAGCTGTGCATTGCTTTTGTGGAATAGCTCTAGTTCCTGGTCCATCTCTTTGATCTGCGTTTTCATATCTGCGATTTCGTTTTCGCGCGGCTCAATTGCTCGCTTCAATTCCTTGATTTTGTAGTCCAGTACAAACTTGAACTTCTCTAGCTCTTGATTTTTCTTCTTCAGGTCATAAATCCGCTTCTCCTTCTCACCAATAGTCTCATCACGTGCGCGAATCTCCCGTTTGAGAGCTTGGATCTCTTTTTCCAATTGTTTGATGGCTTCGATCACTTCTTTTTCCTTCTCTAGCAACAGTTTGATTTGGTCGCGCTGGTCTTCGATATCCTTCTGTAGCGCAGAAAACTTTTTCTTCATAATGCCATTCTCACCCTTGAATCGCAGTGTTGCCTCGCGCTCAGCCTGCAGCTTGTCTTCGTATTTTTTCTTGAGAGCCTCGATTTCTTCGTCCACGTCCGCTTCGACCTGTGCCACCGTTTCACGATACTCACGACCCAATTCCTCCTTCTCCTCCTCCATTTGCATGCGCAGCTGACGATCCTCATTCAAGCGTTGCTCGAAGTCTTCGGTCACATCGGCCACATATTTATCGTGCGTGGTCACGAGGCGTTGCTGTTCACTTTTCCAATGTTGACTCTGCGCCTCACGCTGGGTGAGCACCTCTTGATATTGCTCAACTTCCTTCATGATCTTCTGTTGGAATGTAGCCTCAGTCTCCTGCATCTGTTGCAAATGGTGTTCTTCCAACTGCTTAATCTTCTCCTCGTACTCCATTTCGATGTCATTCTTGTCTTCTCTCAAGAGTTCGTACTTGTTCTTTTCCAGCTCAATTTCATGCGTGAACTTCTCCGTAAGGTCTTTCAGGTTCTCGTTGTAAGTCATGTCCTTGAGTCGCAGCTGGTATTCGTTGTGAAGCATGAGTTCATCCACCTTGTTCTTTAGTTCCAACATCAATGTGTTCTTCTCCTCTAGATCGGATTTCGTCACCAGAATCTCCTCAGAAAACGATGCCATGTTACCTCCATGCCCTCCAAAACCTTCATGATGGTACGATGAACTGCCAGCATAGCCACCGCTGATTGCTGCTGCTGCGACTGATGAGGCCGACAGAGAAATATCACCCTCCCTTCGTGTCGGACGTCCTTCTTTGTCTCTTACTTCGAAGATGCATACTGCGCCATCCTCACCAGCGGCAAAGAGAAATTGGTCATCAAAGGAAACGCGCAAACGTGTAACAGGAGCACTGAGGCATTGAAACTCAGTCGACTCTCCTGTTAGCGGAAATTTGAAAGCTCTTATTGCTCCTGGACGATCAGGCTCTGCCCCTGCACCAAAAAGTAGCCGTTGTGACCCAGACAACACCAATTGACCCAGAGTGGAATCGCACAGAAATTCCTTAGTTAGTTGAGATGACGGGACCTCAATCTCCTTAAGCAAACGATCACCTCCCACTGCGTAAATGGCGGTACCTTCGCGATTGCAAAGTGCAGAATAGTAGGACACGCCTTTTTGTACGAACTCAGCCTCACGCTTTGCCTCATCAAGATCCCAGTGATAAACCGCACCGTCAAGTCCAGCCGAGACAATGTTGGAATCGTCAGAATTCCAATAAAGACTGCGCACCTTTCCGTTGTGACCTCGAAGAGTAGCAACTAACTCGCCCGTGAAAAGAGAGAATACTTGAATGGTATTACCATTGACTGCCGCGAAAAGATGTCCTCCTGTACTGAACTGGCACTCACGACAAGCCTTCACCGGGAGTTCCTTGAACGAACGAATGTCATCCATAAGGATATTCAGCAAGCGAAGTTTGTCTGCAAAGCCAACCAGCAAATGCAATCCAGAAGGATGGCAGGCTACACTGAAAGCTTCTTCATTGAAGCGCTTGGCCACCTCGCAGGTGCGATCAATATAATTCCAGACGCGAACGGTTCGATCCAAACCGCACGTCACGAGGAGCGGCTTGCGCACACACACGTCCATACCAGTCACGTGCAGGATGCCACCGCCGCTGCCTCCACCAGTAGCGGAGATCGGGTCGCTCGGTTGATGGAAACTTGTGATCACGTATTCGACATCTTCGCTTTGAGTTATCGCAGTGTCTGGCATTGCAACACCGGTCGCTCCACTTAAGTTACCACTAGCGGTCTCATCCACCACCGCTTGGACAGCAGAATGCATTCCTGAGGCGTGGATCTGATAGGGAAACGTGAGTAGTTGAGCGTTGGAAGTGGTGACGACGATGACGTCTTCGTTAGGACTAACAGCAATAGTTGCGACGTAGCCTGTTCCAGTGTCCACTCGGACGAGTCGCTGCAGCGTTAGTATATTAGCCGCATCTTCGAGGAAATGATCTTCTTGTGACGTTGGTGTTGGGCTTGCTTCTTCCTCAACGGACGTCGCTCTGGATGAATCGACATGGTCTCCGCTGTCACTTAAGACTACCCCAAACATGGCCACAGTGTTATCACTGAGTCCACAAAGGAGCCCTTTAGTGGTCGCTGTCAAGCTGTGTACAGCCCTGCCAGGCCCCGGAGATGCACTGAGACGAGTTACGAATTCTCCTCCATGGAAAAGCATGAGATCTCCTGCGGCAGATCCAGCGACTAAATAGTCATCACGTTGCTTGAGCCATGCGTGTGCGAGGAAAATGTGACTCTCCATTCGAGGACTGGGCAACGGGCGGAACGCTGTCTCGAGCACTCTGAAGAAGCGAATCAGCCCCACACCCGTAACGCACACCAACCCAGCATCCACGTCGCTAAATGAGCACGCAGATACTTGGGGTGGGGAAGACGTGGTTGCAACACCTCCGGAGTTGTTTGAGCTAGACGCCATCAAATTGGCATCTGAAGGCGATGAGCTCAAGTGAGCCATGCTACCACTAATGGTATGTTGCGTTGACTGGCCTGCTAGCGCCAACATGGCCGAGCTTGGAGATGCATGAGGTGCCATGACATGCATAGGAGCCTTAACACTAGCCACAGGTTTGCCTTTAGACCAGTTCCAGCACGTCAGCATCCAGTCGGGGGCACCTCCTTGTGTGAGTAGCAGTTGGTTGTCAGCACTGAAGGCCATACTGACGTAGCTCCGAGCCTGGGCATCGGCCGAGCTCAGCACCTTGCGCTTTTTGAGCGTCTTGAGGTCGAAAATACTCACGAGCGCTCGTTCGCTGCGCTCGGCAACTGCAAGAAAGCGGCGACTGGGAGCCAGAGCTGCAGCAGTGACGCCCTCGGAAGCTTCGGTGCCGGCGATAAATTTCTGGCGTTTGTCGTCTAGGGAGCACACGATAATGTGGTGACCGGCAGGATACGCCACAGTCTGGTCGTCGACGAAAGCTACATTAGAGTGGACATCTGTCTTGAGCCCGAAGATATGGCTGGTGGGCAGGCACAAAAGGTAAATGAGGTGCAGATATGGAGATAGCGTAGGGCATCGCACGCGTACCGAGGTATGAGGTTGACCGTCGTCATAGCACGCTGAATCCGAGCGCAAGCTATGAGGTCTCCGTCGGTTGAGGGATCGTTTCGAAGGGTGCGCAGGCATAATTGTGGTTTCATTGACAACCGAAGGAGCTGCTAGCCGCTAGATCGTTTCTTTAAAAAGAACGCTAGCCTTGTTGCCCCCAACAGGCTTGTTACAAGCATCGTGGACAGAGCCTCTGTCGCGGAGGCATACGAGGCATTCGAGTCTTTGTGCTGGTGGAAGGCCCCCAGACCAACGTCGCGTAAGCTTGCTTACGAACGCACCGTGACGAATCCAATTCCACCCTACCGACTCAGTAACCGAGTCAAGCCTAAGCTTCCCGCCGCCGCGATAGACACCAAGAGGATGCAGAAAGATGCTGCCATGCGAGGAGTTCTCACTACCGGGCCCGTAACCGGTAGCAGTGCAAGTTGCAGTGCTGCCAGCTTGGCGCGAATCAGTCCCTGGATCCTTCATCATGGGTACAGGAACACTCTCTCTGGTCCACTCTTCCGACGTTATGAGTCAACTTCGACTTAGGCAAATCGGCCTTGCCATCAGAACTTCTTCGCTCTGCCTATCCTGCCAACGAGCGAGACGGGAAGACGACAGCTGCGGCGGAAAACACCACCAAGTGATGATTCGACAGGTCTCTGCTCTCCAAATCCGCGACCTCATCCCAAGTCTGGATCGATGTATCAAGCGATGTGAAGTCACCAGTCGCGCGTCGGGCGCGAAGCGCGATTGGCCGCACACTGCAGACCGAGCTTCAAGGGATAACGCATCGAAACTATGGCGGGGTAAAGTGCCTTGTTTCGCACTGTAGCGGCATATCGCGCCCGCAATCCTGCGGAAGATCTCTCGATTTGGAGACGCAAGCACGCGATGGCGCACCGAGAGTGAAGCCCGCGCAGCTGCAGCAACGCAGTCGATGACCAGCCACCTCTGAACCGACGCCTTGATACCGACCGCGCCAAAGTTCCTGCCAGGATTCTTGAGCAAAGATGATGGTACGCTACATACAATACAGAAAACATGTCTTGACGGTGTGTGTGGCAGAATTGAGGTAATATTTTTCATAGTACTATAGCTAATAAATATTGAGCCACGCCCTTCCAAGCGCTTTACATCAGCTTGGGGTTGAACACTGCGAGCCTTCGTCGCACGAGGTCGAAAACGCCGTTGCGGCGGAAGAGGCAACAGATCTCGAAACGAGTCTTGGTCAGCAGAAGACGCTCCGACTTGAGTGCTGCGGACTGGCTTTGAAGGCGCTCGAACTGCTGCTCGTGGCTCGCGCGCGCGTCGCCCAGCACCTTCAGCAGTTTCTTCTCCTCCTGGCGCTCCTCAGTCATCTCTGCTAGCGCGGCCGCGACGTCGCTCACCGTGTGTACGTTACCAGCCTCGAGTTCGCGCACGAACTCGTCGATGTCCTCGATGCGGTCGTGGCAGTCGTCAATATCATCACTGTAGGACTCGATCTCCTCCTGCTCATCTTCGAGTGCCAGCTCCAGGTCGCCCAGCTCCATCTCGATCTTGCGCAGTCGCGCGACCGTGGCCTTGAGCACCTGCACCAGCGCGTAGTTGGTCACCTTAACGAGGCGCCGCGACGTCTGTTTGTCCATGGCCACCTTCATGTGCATATTGGCTTCTGTGTTTGAATGTGTTTGGCTTGAAGAAGAATGAGAGGACTCCGCTCTCTCTCTCTCTCTCTCTGTCTCTCTGTCTCGTCGGCTTGCTCTGCTTGTGGGAAATCCGAAAGTGAAGATTGCCACTGCACTTCTGGCGACGCAGACCAGCCATCGGCCAGACGGCCTCACTTTGCACAACCTGAATGAACCCGGCCAGATTATGCGGGGTCGGGCGGTTACGAAATCCGGTCGCAAAAACGCGCTACAGTACGATTCTGTAGGTGTGATTGGTCACAGCTCACAAAGTTTTAGATATCAGCCAATCCTATAATCGGAAAACCAGCAACAGGTCTGGTAGCCAGATATTTTAGTCAATTTGTATTTAGGCAGCAACTTCATCCACGTACAGGCTGGCTCAGCGAGACATGGCAAGCGGGTCTCCACAGCCGACTCCGGTACGATGAGTCCGCCATGCACTTTGATCTTCCTCCCCCAAAGGTGTTGAAGCTGCGAAACTCCGCTGTCGTAATTGGCGATCCCTGCAGTCATTTTATCTGATCTGCGTTGTTCAGCCCGCTAACTTGCCGACACAAGCGAGCTCGAATTTAGAGATAGTTTGTATAGAAGCAGTCTGCTACAAAACAAAATACATATCGGCAGTGTTGCGGCACCAAATCAGAATTTCGTGCGAACTTATGGCACCGGACCACTTGACCTGGATGGCAAAGCGCGCTGTGGCAGCCCAGCAGGTTTAAGTCACGGGATCCCGAAGGAAGACGCCTTGTCCACGCCGGCGCCGGTCATCCTGATGGCCGAGCTGCCATGTGGTGCATCTGAGTGACCGCTCTTCTCCACGGCAGCCAACTCTGGTGACTCTCATCCCAGCAAAAACGAGGCGATTTCGCCATATTGGACACGCACGTCACCGAAAGGCGCTCGCCGCTCGGGACAACCTGCATAAGGTCAGCTCAACATTGTCCGGTCGAAGGACTGGCTGCGATCTTCAGGATCGGGCCTCGTCGGCCACAACGCGGCAGGTTTGAAGTCCGTGGCGACCGCCTTCATAGCCGTTGAACAGCGGCGCAATCGCCACCGCCCGGGGCATCAACACGCAGCAAACACTGAGCAGTACGCACAGCAGTGCTTAAGAAGTTCATGTAGCAGACAGCAACTTCGTTAACGTTGCGTTTTCGCAATGCAACACTGGACTTAACAACGTCGAACTCGTCGAACTCGTCGAACTAGGGAGAGAGCAAAGTCGATTTTCTCTTAGGACGTCGAACTATATCATTCGAAGTAGTTGGACTGTACAATAATGGACTACATGTATAATACTAGTATTAATATCCCCGGATACTTGTGTACTTGCCTCGAAGCATAGACGCCCGCCCCACTGGGGCCCCAGACGGCAGCAAGCTCGACGCTAGCGACGTACGACGCCATGATGGACTTCGGTGCAATTGTGCTACATTGCGTGTAACTAACATAGAGCGAGGCAGCGACAGAGGCGCTTTTGTTGAAACAGCGAATGCGTGAGTATCTTCGCCACTTCGACGCCGTGTGCGCGGCGGGGCATCCTGTGCATTTTACAATCCCGACTCGTCGTCCTCGACGCCCGTCATGGGGCGGAAGATCGAGCTCTCCGCGGACATGCGCTGAAAGCAGCAGGGTTCGATCGTGTGGCTGTAGCCTACAGTGTAGGAGGCAACCTTGAAGTGGCACATGAACTGTAGAAACCAAAACAGGCTTTGTCGGTTGTGTCATCATCTCGAACACACACACGCCCGCCACCTCATTGCGGCTCCCGCCTTGGTGCTCTTGCAGCAGACGTTTTTTTCCCGAGCGCGGTGATCGCTTGGCCCAGACGAGGGGGGCATTAGCCCTAAAGCAGACGGTTGACAAACACGCGGATAAGAATCCCCCAAGGCACTTCGGGAAAGCTTCAACCTGTGATCTCGAGATCGGGCTTCCCGACAGAGCTCTTTCAGCTTGCTTTGCTTTGCTGATCAATTCAAAGCTGACGCCAACGGAGCGAGCGCGCTCACTTGCCAAACCGGAGCTGCACTCCAACTCGGTGACCCAACTTGGGGACACCGGTCCGGTGCCACCTAGGGGACTGCTGCTGTGCGCGTGACTACAGTTGCAGTCACACAATCCGTTAAACCTCTATGCTCGCCAGAGCCGTGCGATTCGTCACCGCGTGATGAGTGCGTCGACCACCGCAGCATACACTTACATGCCTCTGCGAGCTTGCAAATCACGTGTTCATCTTGTCGGTAAGACGAATAATCGGTGGAGTAATCGTGTACTGCCTACTCAACCACAGGTACCGACCGACATAACAAGGAGGTCCTCGAGTGTCTCCATGCCAAGAATATCTCGACTCCGACTGTGGGTTGGCCAATTTGAAAGGCGGAGGGAGACCCATGCGCATTGGACTCAAACTTTCCAGCAGTGAAATGAAAGCGAGATCGAGTTGCTGACATTTCCTCTGTTGAAAGGTGGAAAATGTAGTGCATTGTACCAAGCTAGCCTATTTTACCGCTGGTAATTCGCTGGAAGATCGTTGCCAATGCTATTCGTGCTGTCAAGTGTCGAGCTATAGGGATGCTCGAGTGGCAAATAACATATTAAAATTAATGCCGCCTGCACTGTTAACTGCTTCGCTGCGGCACGCTGTCAGCACGCAGAGTCCGCTGTCAGCATCAGTCTTCTTACACCTTATTGGCCAAAACTCATTTGTCCCAATGGCCATTGTTTCCCATTTCCTAGTTTGATCAAGACGATAGGTCATGGCAGCGCCAACTCGGTTGTTAACGTTCAAGGGCCACCGCGACTCAGTGAACACGCTGCTATGCGAGGAGGACGTGCACCCTAATGTATTGGCGTCCGGAGGCGATGACGGCACGTGCCGGTTGTGGGATGTTCGCACTGCGCGAGTGACTAAGTGTTTCAATGTGAAGAAAGCGCTCGGCACGGATAACATGGACGAGAGTGCTGTCAACTCGCTGGCCTTTGGCAAGACCTCAGAAGGTGCAGAAAGCGCGTACATCTACGTAGCGGCTGGCAACAAGGTGCTCACGTTTGACATGCGGCAACCGGCGCTGATCGTGAACTGCGCGGACCGTGAAGTGTTCCAACACAACGAAGACGAGATCAACGTGCTATCGCGACACCCGGGCAAGCACGGCAAGTTCTTATCGGCACCCGATGACACTGGTGATATCTGTGTATACGACCTCGAGAGCCATTGCCTGTTCAAGACACTGCGAGGCCAGCACACCAACATTTGTAGCACCGCACCCTTCCGCCCCAACGCTCCGTGGGACCTGATTTCTGGAGGAATGGACGGCATGCTACTCTTCTGGGACTTTTCTCGCGGTAGAGTCAAGTTTAGCATCGATCTCAATACGGGTGTGAATGGACTGGGTAACAGCGCTTCCGTTGAAGAATCCGGCTCGGGCACCCAGCAATTGTTCAATCCGCCTCTGGTGCACTCACTGGCGTTCGCATCAAATGGAAAGTCTTTTGCGGCTGGCCTGGGAGATTCCAGTATTGCCGTTGTAAACTTTGGCTCGAAGCAAATCGTGCGCCGGCTAAAACACCACGGCGCTATGGTTTCCCAGGTTCTCTTCCCTGCATTTAGCCCCGACGACCGCCTCGTGTCCACCGCTAACGACGCGAAAGTGTGCATGTGGGACTACCATGCAGCGCTCTCACTAGACGCTTCCGACGCCCTCAACGATATCGACCCCATGGCGCCAAATCCATTCGTGGTCATGGAGTTTGCACTGACTAATAGTCCCAATGCCATCGCCACCACAGGCCAGCAGAACCTGATCGTTGTTGCTGATGTGTCCAAGGAGATTTCAGCGTACTCCGTGGTGTAAATGTTGTGGATGCCGCACGCAACGGATTAAAAATTAGACTTGGATCGCGTTTTTGCTTCTCTCTCTCTCTCTCTCTCTCTCTCTCTCTCTCTCTCTCCATTTTGGTGTGTGACACATCGTGAAGTGAATACTACCTCCGTTCGGAAAATATCGCACGATCTAAAAAAAAAGTTGCAGCGCTCCGCCTCGTTTTTTTGGGGATTATAAACTGCTCAGAGGTGGCGGCGACTTCGACAAGATCTCGAGAATAAAAACACTAAAAGATCGTAGTACGCTGCAGGCGTGCATGCTCCGCCGCATTAAAAGTATAGAAATGGGTCAAAATGTGTAGGTGATGGCGGGGAGAGCGGGGGAGAGCGCGGAGAAGGCTGAGTAGAAGCTTGCGGAAGTGGCGGATCGATCCACGAAGCAACTGCGAGCGCCAGGATAGATTGCTGCGCAAGGCCGAAACTTGTAGTATCGCACTGCAACGATGCTGGAAGTTTTCCAGCTCGGATCAGCTTATCTTTGTGAAAGTGAGCCAATTTGTAGTCGTTGCGGCCTTCACAATTCATGATCTCCTTCATGACCAGCTGTAGCGTCCAGAATGTCTTGTTCAGCGTTTCTGCAGTCATGATTTCGTACGCATGCTCAACCTCCTGGATTATGTCTTGAATTGTGCGAGATGTTGTGCGCGACTGCACAGACTGAATGCTGGCGAACAGCCCTAAATCCAGGCAGTTGAGGTCGGAACTTTGCGCTGGCTGATTGGGCGATGCGATTACAGATCGAGACGCGGTCCACCTTCTTCCTCCCTCGCTCATGCTTGTGTGACTTGACGTCAGCAGCCACACCTGTCCCCAATGCGGCACTGCCTCGCTTCCATATTCGCGAAACAGCAGAGCGATGAAAGCCAAACTCCTCCGCGGCTTGCGCAATTTCTCCGTAGGCGAGTACTCCTTTGTTGCTACGAAGATATTTTCCGAACGGAGGTAGTAGTTGAACTTCGCTATTTCTTTCAAAAATTTTCTGAAAACGTCATTAAGCACTTTTCCTGAAAAAAAGTTCTTGCCTTGACTGCTCATAGTTTATGGCCAACCATAATAAAAAAAAGATCAAAAGTGGGCCGAAACCAATGCGCACTTTTCTATACAAAGTACTTTTTATTGAAAAAGCCATTTTATAAAATGGGAGCAGTCTCAAACAACTTTTAGATGAAAGCTACGCACGATAACGAAGACGTCCCACGTCTTAAATGGGAATGGAAAATATATTTCGAGAGATCTGATTGGCCGGGATGGCAAGCGACATTTCATCGCATCGAAACTTCTACAAGTTCGTTGTCGTTGAGTAATAAACAGTGATGCCGATCCGTGCGATCGGATCAAACAGAACAAACGATGAAGCAATCTGCCGTTTTTTTTTTGTTTGTTTCAACGGTTTCTTCGCGATATCTGCCCAATTTTCTACACTTGGTTTTAGTAAAGGTGAACACCCTTCAAAACTGATTGCTGCTCTAGAAGAACGCAACGGAGCTGTAGTTGGAGTCGATCGAGAGCCTGCGGTCGGTCGCGTTCACTCCGAATAGTTCAGCAAGTGGGATCTTATAGCCTCGCATTCCTGGGAGGCGACGCTCTTGGGGGAACTTCAAATCGTTGTGTAAAGGAAATGGCGGATTCCGATACTCGCCCAGCGGTTCAAAGTGGTCATCGGGAGGCTCCAGCTCCGATGCATGTACTGCATTCGAATCGTCAGCGTCAAGCAGCTCTTGGAATACCTCCACCCAATTCTCTAGGGGATCGCGCCCCTCGCCGGCATCGTCGTCGTGCTGTTCGTCAGCGTTAGCGCTCAAATCAAATTTGTCTCCGGTCTCTTTAACAGTGCTGGTTGGACTCGACGGTTGTGCCAATTGTAGTGAGTTGATTTCCGTCACAGATCACACATCAGACGCCGCAGATTCACCCTCAGTATCCGAATAGAGGGGTGATTCATTACGTGGTCTGCTACGACGCGCACGTACTGGTGTTCCAAACACCACTGCTTTAGTCAATTCATTAGGGTTTACGATCCGCTTTTTCGGCTCCATCGGCTTTCTTCCCCGAAACTCGCGTTCCCGTACTTGTCGTCGAATAGCAGCAATTTTCTAGCTTTTTCAGCAGCGAGTCTGTTTCGGCGAGCGGTGTGAATCAGCGCTAGCTCTGAAAAATATCGCTCACACGTAGCAGTATTCACCCCCATCGCAAATATCGACAGTGCAAGTTCACACAGCGCGAAGTTTCGACCATGACGCATCTTGGTACCTTTAGCAACTTGCCAGAATGCGGCGAGAGGCGGCGTCTCTAAGCCTTCAAAGTCTTTAGTGCACTTGCCACTTGAAATGTATTTCCCGTTGATCCACTCGGACATCTCCCCCTTGATCGACGGAGCATCCTTGTCAAACAACTTACGGTAGTAGAGCAGTGCAAAGTTTGTAAGTTCGTCCACTACCCTCGCGGGTAGCTGATTCAACACCTCCAGCCTTTTCACATCCAAAGCGAAAGCAAGCATGAACAATGGTTGTTCACAGTCGGCCCAGCGTTTCTCCAGCAACCCCGTTAGAGTTTCGCTATACGATGAAGTTGAGAAGGCGTCGAAGAGCTGTTGAAAGCAAAATGTGACGTCGCTGAGAGTGTTGTTGTCGTGCTGAAGCATGAATGATGCCAAACAAAGAGGTCTCACCAATTGCTCGGCTTCCTCCAAACATGACCAGAACTCTGGATCATCTAACACAACCAAGGCGTCGGGGAATTCGTCATCGTCCCAGTTGTCGGCCATAAATTGGCGAAGGGCCGTTCGAACACGTAATAATGACGCAAAGCAGCCTTGCATTGAGTTCCACCTTGTATCACACAGAGGCAGAAGGCTCCAATCCCCTTTCTTCCCATACGTCTCCACCATTGCTTTTTCACCCTCACCAGCCACTTCGAGGATGACCCATTGAGGCAGTTTACCACAGCTGATGCTTGAGCAGCGACATCCCGAAATGTTGTTTGAAGTACCCCCTTCACCAAGTTATTGATGGAGTGAGCAAAGCATCGCAGGAAAATCACCTTTGGCCAGCGTAGAGCTAGGATACGGCGAGCCCGTGCACACTGGCCTGCGTCATCAGTTACGACCGCTCCAATTGACCACCCATTGCTTTCGAGTTGGAGCATGACCTTTTCCATGTGTTCCGCGATGGCCACTCCATCATGACGATCGCTGGTTGGAAATAGACCGATTGCACACACTGCACCATATAGGGATATCTGGCAACCAAGCAGGTGCATCCTCGCAATGTTCATCCAGACGTCCGAGAGAAAGTTGACCTTTGCTTCTGTTAGAAACTGCGCCCGGCGTATAATGCTTTTGTCGTCTTCGAATGCAGTCTTCGCACACCTGTCGATAATACGACCACCAAGCACTTGGCGAGATGGTGACGAAGCTACACTTAATGCGTTCAAAAATGCAAATAGGTTCCTCGTAGAGGGGCGGGAGATAAACAAGTCGGGGAGTCTATTGTCAGCTTGAAACTCCACAAGGAGTCTCTCGAGCTCCTCGGTCATGCCGGGATCAAAGCGCTGAGAGAAGTAGTCGGGGATCTGGGATTGTTCTCCAGGCGGCAACGATGACAATTCACGCTCGTCATCATGTCGACTGTACGGTCGAAATTCTTGTGAGCTCGGTTTTGCCCAGCTTGGACCGTGGCGGCAGTCCTCGAGATGGGCTTCAAAAATTTCCTTTCGTGCTCGAATGTCTTCAACGAGTACGGAGCTAGCTCCTACTCTTAAGGCAGGTCGGGCCGCGGCCAGGCAAAGACGACACTGGTGGAACTTGTTCGACTTGTTGCAGCTCCGATCGATAGCTTCAAAATGGTGCGAGCGGAAGATGGTGGCGTTGGCATGATTGTAATGTCGGCGTGGCTTGTGGCACTTGGAGGGATACTTGGTGATCTTGGGATGAATTCAATTGTGAGTGGTTTCACCAGTAAAATTGAGCTTATTTACTTGGCAGATCCGCCACCGTGGTGGCCACGTGGCGGGGAATCGCCACGTGTCTCCATGTGATCGTTGCATGAGCATGCAACGTAGACACGTAAGAACCGTTCCAACGCGTTGGAACAATCAGACAACTAACCATTTTATGGAACAAACCGTGTGATCGACATCACTGTAATAAATATGGCTGGAAGCCAGTACTGATGATTTGGTTCGAACGCTTTTGTTTGTCGCATCCCAGCCCCGTGCTGACCGCACCTTACTTGGTCTGTCGCGAAGGTCTCGGGTTCCGTGGTTTGAGTGTTAGACCACGTAGTTCGACTCATCGACGGCGTTATGAACTCGTTTTCTGGACCAGGAGCCGTGATACACCTGCGGCCACGTGCATGTGCTGCGTTGGCTTACCAAGTTTCACTCCAATCGATGCGAATGGAGACCGTCCGTCATGAACGGCGCAGCCCTGTGTGGCCACCTCGACGTGGTGCTGTGGCTCCATGAGAACAGAAGTGAGGGTTGTACCGTACACGCCATGGATAACGCCGTAAGGAATCGCGACTGGGCAATGGTGCAATGGCTTCACGCAAACCGCAGCGAAGGATGCTCAAGAGGTGCGATGGACTGGGCTGCTGCAGCTGGAAATCTGCGTTTGGTGCAGTGGTTCCACATACACCGGCGAGAAGGATGTACAACAAGAGCAAGATGACTGGGCTGCTGATGCTGGTCATTTGGATACCGTTCAATGGCTGCACAACAACAGGATTGAGGGGGACGCGGGCCGCGCTCTTTGTGTTGCAGCAAGCAGTGGCCACCTGGAAGTCGTGTGGTGGCTGCACGCAACGAGGGGGCAAGGAGCAAAGCGGTGATATGGACAGTCAAGCGGCCCTTGAAATCGCAGACGCGCATAACCACTCGGACGTAGTTGAGTGGTTTCAAGCGCATCAAAAGGCATGCAACCCGCTAGATTGCGACTCTGGATATCAAGTCACGTCCCGAGCAGACCGTGGGTCTGAACAAGTCCGCTGTCATTTCATGTTAAAGTATCCCGTGTCATATGTGGTACGCTGGATACGCCGTGCGTGTGGTGATCATTCGGTTGAGTAAATGCCTTATTCTGGCGACTTGGAAGTATTTTCTAGCGCAGGGATGCCCTTGCCATTGATACCCAACAACCGAAGGTTAGCTTCTCTGGATTTTAATCCAGAAGTTACCTCAGCCTTTAGCTGAGAGATCAACAGCGAGAACATTTCGAAGTGGCACGTTGAAGTTTTTTTAAGTCTCGACGGTTTTATACACTTGGCTACAAAGTTTGCTGGTGAAATCAAGATAAAGTACAACATACGGGTCAATGCCTAAAACTAAAAATATGAATCTTTAGTTTCTATTAGTGATAAAGTAGCCCCCCCCCCCCCGTTTTACAGACTAGGGCTGAAAAAAAATAATTGAAGGTACCGTTCGCGCCTCTTTAGCATATACTTAGACGAACTTCCACGGAGCCGTCGAAGTTGTATAAATATTTGAACAACCCGATGCAATTTAGACCAATAGCGAGGCATCCCGTAAGTGCTTTTTCGACATTTGTGTTCGTGCATACTGACAGATATGCAATCATACAAAAGACTTTAGAAATCCCTCAAGTGGTCGCCGACGGCCACAAGTATGCGTAGCCCAAAGCAAGCACGGCATAACGCCAATGAGGGGTAAATATGGCGGTAGAATCCCCCAGGCGCACGATGCAAGTACGGCACAACGACAAGGACGGGCTGTGCGTGCTAACGTTGACATTGTGGGGAGGTGGTGCTAAGGAGTACATGAAGTTGTGTTTGGCGAGCACGAAATGTAGGTCGGCGCGCGGTAAGCCCAATGAATGACACGATAACTATGTCAGAACCTCGGAAATAACGTGGTTTATGATAGTTGATGCTATATATGCTTTGCTAAACGGATGGAGAAATGAGAAGGACGAAATTTATTTTTATGATAGATGGGATATAAAATAAAGAACCGTCATAATTGCAGCGTGGTGATCCATACACAAGTGCGGCCGGCTAATTGGGACCTATCTCCGTTTGGTTGTGTCACTTGCCAGGGGAACATGGCGCGGTGAAAACTACGGTTTTATTTAGTTGGAAACGCAGTTTGGCAGCGAAATAAACTTTAGCTATGGTTGCGGTAGCGGAACGTCAGCTCTTGTAAGGGTGGGATACCACGTAATGCGAAGTACCCATACACGACGTGTTGGTCCAGTTGTAGTCGTAAAGATCGCAATTCAGATGGCGGGAGTGATTAACGAAACCACTCTCGTTGCCGTATGCGCGTGCATCGATGACTAGTTCCATTTTATTTTCCCGGTACGGCTTGCTCTTCATTCGAGCCTGATAGCGTCTGTCGTGGCGATTGTTGGTATCGCCGGCGAGAAGGACTTCGACATCGTACTCGATGACAAAATCACCTTTTGGAATTACTCCGCACAGACGACCCCAAGCGTGACGCGAGTCTTGACCAAATCAAGGCGAAATTGTGGCTTGAAGCGATTTCCGCATTCGCTGCCCGCAGAGCAGTTACTTGAATCGCAGACACAACACATGGCGATATTCACGCATGTACTTGTTATCATTATTTCGTTGGTAGATCAGCAGTGGTCGTGCACCCACATCTTTTGTCAGTCCGAGCGGAGTGTCTTGCGGCTGGATACGGTCGAGTGACGAAGAAAACATTGCTGTCAATGCGGGATATGTCGAGTGGACACTGGTGAATCGGGACAAAGTCGTAGCCGCCGCCGACAAATGGCAGTTCGCCGGGACTGTTGCGTACAAGTACGGAATGATTGTTCGGGCGTTCCGCAAACTGGTCGATTTGTTGGTGATATTCTGGTGGCGCAGCCACGACCGCTGAGCGCCGATATCGGCCGTTGTGTCGGTATGGACTGACCACCTGGAATAGCGGCAACACGATGTGGATGATGTAGCCCGGACTGGTCAGCAGTGTCGTCCTGCTGCGCGGGAGTGTGCATCGCTCCGAAAATTTGTGTTATGAGTGACAGTCATACCGAGCTACCTGGTCAGGTTGGTGCCGTTAATGACGCATATCTTCGCCGCTGCAACGAGGATGGCGTGGCAAAGAGATTAGAGACTTGGCATCATTTTACACACTGAACGTTGGTACGGCCTGTGTGCCGTTGCAATGTGATCTTTATAAACGATTAGCGCCGGGCGATGGATCTCGCTGTCCGTTAGATGGTGAGACTGGGTGAAGGAAGCTGTTCTTGTCCGGGGTAGATTTGAACATCGGAGAGAGTGGTGGTG
>NW_008649025.1:20525-20978 GCF_000247585.1 Phytophthora nicotianae INRA-310 | reverse complement strand
TTGGTCCTTGAAGGTCGACTAATGGATCGGTCCGTACCAGTTACGCGCCGATCCAGTGAACAGACCACTAAGCACCAAGCTTTTCTCGTCGTCCGGGGCCTGATCGCGGACGAAAGCTGACTTTACCTTGCCGATCCAAGCCCGCGCGCGATCCTCGTCGTCGTCCCGTCCTTCCCCAAGAACTCTTTGAGTTCTGACATGGCAGACACGCGAATGCGAGGGGTGATTGCTGGCAGTCCAGTCGTTGTCGCATCGGTGGCTACGGTCTCTTGACGGGAGGCAGGGAGGTCCAAATCGTCCGGGTCGTATTCTCCGTGGTCGGATCCCACAGACTCAATGTCGACGTCCTGCGGCTCCGTTCTTCTCATCAGGGGCACTGATGGCGTCCTCTGTGCGGCGCGTTGCTCCTTCAAGAAGCGTTCCATCGCCGAGTTGAAGAACGTCTGCAGTCTG
>NW_008649025.1:16084-18620 GCF_000247585.1 Phytophthora nicotianae INRA-310 | reverse complement strand
TTAATGTCTTGGAGCAGCCACTCAACAGCAAGACGCTTGCTGCTCATTTAACTATTCAGGGTACTTCGATAGACGTCTGCCTGGGCTCTGTGGAATGACTCCAGACATGGCAAGTGTCTTGCTATTCTCCATGGTTGGTCGTCTCTTCCACCGCCGCAGTCACGGGCAGCACGAATACAGCGACGGACTACACTGGTACCGCAGTCACGGGCAGCACGAATACAGCCACGGACTACACTGGTACGACGTCAAAGCCACAAGCGGAACATTTAGTACGGGCACGCTCCCCTCAGTCGTCTCCTTGATCGTCACAGTCACTGGCAACACGGGCACAGACTCCTTGGGCATCGCAGGAGTGATACAAGCAGCGTGGGTTCCTTAGTCGACGTAGTCACGAGCAGAAGAAGGTTGGTCTGCTTGGTCGTCTTGGTCATGAGGCAGGAGTAGGTTTGTTGCAAGCGAGTGATTGAGTGACACCTGTCGGCCTAATGCGGATTTATTTCCTCTATAAACAACATTTAAAAATAAATTTATCATATGTACGAGGTTTTATTTTCGAATACCTGACTTATCCCTTACATTGGAAAGAAACATCTCCTTCTGAAATAATTTTAAAAAATTATTCATTTCTTCGCCACGTCATTTTTCTATTCATTCATGTTCCCTAAATTGTTGGCCTTTTTCATTTCCAGAGTGATTTATTACTACATTCTAAACTAATCTGAAAGAGGGGATACCTTCTTTCAAATCAGTCTTTTAACGAGCTATGAGAATCACTCCATTCATTTATTTTAAGTTCCTCAAAAAGCAGAACGTGCATGGATGCATCTCCTCATTTACTCAGAAGTCAGTACTTTGTTCAGAAGTAGGGACTTTCTAGGCATTACCCAGAAGTCAATAAAAGTTCCTTAGTAGTAAGTAGCACCATGCTATCGGTCAACTCAATTGTCGACACTTCACTTGATAAGTACATACCCAACAGAGTTCTATACTATGGCACGCAGGCCCAAGCGGTTTGACAGCCTTCAGTTTGAGAGTTTCTGAGACAGCTGTATAAGGGACTGCAAAGGCATTTTTCTCGTCCATCGGCATCAGCTCTGATTCACTGTACACCTTGTCAGTAAGAAGTCTTTCGCTTGCGAGTCCGCTGCCTTCCGACACAATTTGACCGAGTAATGTCCTTCTGCCAGATGATAACGTTCCGGGAGGATGTGTACACGTGCCGCGTCTAGACAACCGTACGTTCTAGGGTTGCAGTCCATATGCCAACTGAGAACCGTCGGCAAGACCGGAAGCGTTTCCGTCTGATCTAGTTATCACGCTCGAACAGCAGGGCTATCAAAGAAGTGGGGAGAAGCACACGTTTCACTCGATAGCAATGGCGTTGTACATATTGGGGGTTGTATTCCGCAAGCCCATTAGGAATACCCTCTATCTCTTGGTGACGATCTTGAAGCACCGTGCGGTGTTCGGTTTCCCCTGGTCCGTGGGGATCGTTTAGCAATACGTGAATTGTGCAATACGTAGCGACAATGACCTAAACCAATTCCAAAGGATCGTCCATTCCTAATCACCGTAAGGATAAAAACACGGCCATCGCCAAACTTTTAGTTGAACCGTAGGCACAAAACTCAATATATTTATCAAAAATGGAAATTTGAGTTTATCTTAATTGTAATTCCAATATTGGAAGCACATACAACGTTCCCCATTCGGCCAATTTGCAGTATCATGTAAAATTCGTTTTTGCTCGAATTGCAGTATAGCTTTACTATACCGTCAGTAGACCGTGACTGATACTTAACATGTGATACAATGTATTCAAGTAAATGTCATCCTGAGACGTTTAATCTAACACGTCTCTTTTGTATATAATTTACCACATCATGTGTCGTAAAGTTTACACCGTGCAGCTAATGCGCATTCTAGGTTTCTATCAAAACGACCAGCTCGTTACATAACCGTTGATTCTAGGCACGCGACACACTATATTAACTTGTGAAATTGTTTGGTTGCACCACCAGTTTACAAGAATAAGCATCACGACATCAAAATTTGTAAGTAACGCATTACCCAATGCTGTCGAAATGGCAATTCTTATGAGCTACGACACAAAGAGAACTGAAATAACAGTTTTCAGTACAACCTTTCAATGCCCAGACAATTCGATAGGTAAGCAATCTCTGGCATAACTTGCTGTTGACTCTCTCGTTTTTCTGATAACGATGTACAGGAGAACCGTGCATCACCTACGGCATTCGCGTCTTCTTTGTTGGTGACTCGAACGAGGCCATCGATTCGCTGACGTCTTTTCTGAATTTGCGCTTCCCGATTGGCTTCAGAGCAGGTACTACCGGGTTCAATTCTTTATCCGTATTACGGGGCGATACGTCAGAAAACAAGCGGGTGCTCTTTCACAGTCGGGTTGGTTGCGACCGTCCGTTGGTCCTTGAAGGTCGACTAATGGATCGGTCCGCGAGTGTGACCTAATCTGAGCGTTTTCGACAGGAATTCTGTCATAACGAAGCCGTAAGGA
>NW_008649025.1:13652-15338 GCF_000247585.1 Phytophthora nicotianae INRA-310 | reverse complement strand
CCGCGAAGAGCCTGGCGCAATTGGACTGGACTCAAGTTATAGACTTGCGTTAAAGTGGGCAGAAAATAGTATTCTTTGCAGTATCAGGTGATTGTACATAATAATACTATTAATACATATCCACAGGCGTGTCGAATTCTGTTCAGAATCCTTCAATGAAGGAACAGTTAAATACATCTTTTACAGGTCAATATGTGTCGCTTAATGTTGATTTACACGTCCATCTTTTCATGAAAGAGCTCAAAGCGCACATTTACTACTCGTGGTTGTTACAGTTTATTATAAAACCCACTACTAAATAGAAAAGTGGGTTAAAAATGACGGAATAATAAATCCTCTTTTGTGCAAGTGTATTATAATTAAAAAACCATATTTGCTGGTTTATAAAGTGCAACCGTTGTACAAGGTGCCATTGCATTTTTAACAATAAGAATATTAACAAAAGGAGCTAAAAAGAGAAGTATATTCAATATGTAGGTAGATGCAGTTATTTACCCTCTGCACCCAACTAGTCACCTCCTTTTGACTTTTTCCTCTTGTTTAGCTGGAGGGCCAAGTTTCAAGCCTCGCTTTCTGCCCTCGCGCGAAGTCAATGTCGTGTCTTTCTTTAAGATACCATCCGTCGGCCATGGCTTGAAAGGGTAGTGGTAACCTTTTTTTAAAGTGGCCAATTGACATTCGCTCACTGTTGTACAGAGTATCCAGCGATTGTCCTTCTTTTATGGCGGCAGCACAAACGTGCACACAGGGAAATTCCAAGTCTTGCCAGTTTCCACAGGTACGCTCTAAGGTCGTACACTTGTCATTTGGGCAACTTGGATGCAGTGTCAATGGACAGCTGAGGATGTAAGTGGTAGAATGCGCGTGAAGAATGGCTGTAACTGATATCAGGACTCTTTCTTTGAAGATCAGGTATCTAAAGTAACTTCCGTGTTATTAGTGTCATACCTAAAACTTCTAAGTACACGCGACGCGTTTACTATTTTGAGAACTACTGAATTGGAAAATAGTAATTCTTTTTTTTTTTGGTATATCGGAATAACTACACAAATCGATTCATAAATCTCAGTAGTTTATACTGAGTTATGGAAATTCCTCAGATATTCTCTGTTGGGGGCGGACTTGAGTTGGAAATCAAGTCACGTATGGCTGCGACCGACCTAAAAGGTGGTCGAGCCTCCTCCGCCTCTTGTGCTACCCGTTTCGCTCGTATCAGCTCCAACGTCGCCGGCATTTGCAATCCAAGCGCAGAGTGATGACGTTGGATACCGATTAGTTGTCTTGTCCAGTCCGTATATCTGTTATGATACTAATTTTAGGCGCCAGTACTTCTTGCGTTTCTCCACAGCAAGCAAACAGAGATCGAGAGAGATAATCTCCTTTGGTGCCGGGCACCTATTCAATATGAAGCTCCTTATAGCCTCTACCGATCGGAAAGGCAGGCGTTTTTCACCCGCTTCTCGATTCGATCGCCACGTTTGTGGTGTTGTTGTCATTCGCGTTCAAAATACAGAATCAAGTCAAGACCGCAGTAACCCCGGAGCAAGCCTATCAGCACCTGCTGAAGGAACGACTTCCACCGGGCTCCAGCTCTGGATCGACGCTGTTTGCGATCAGTGTAGAACGCGTCCAAATACCGACTGGCGCGACGTTTGGTGATGCTCACCGGAAAGGCGTGGGTGGAGT
>NW_008649025.1:11025-13223 GCF_000247585.1 Phytophthora nicotianae INRA-310 | reverse complement strand
GGACGATGTCGTGGCCGCGAAAGCTGCGACGATCGCGATAACCGGGGATCCACTCCGATCGAGGAAACGTAGTAGGCTGCAAAGCCGCCAGCTCAGCGTCCGACAGAGGACCGGATGGCATCCCAAACTCGTTCTTGGCGCGACTCGACTCCGGAGAACCACTGTCGTTTCTCGCGACGTCCGAATCGAAGACGTGAGTTGAACTGGATGCGCCGGAGGAGCTCTCGTCACTGTCAGAATGCACGATTGCCTCAGAAGCTACAGGGAGCGACGAAACACCTCCGCCACCACTCTTAGCGGTCGATCGAACAGATCGAGGAAGACGATCAGGGGGACCAGTGGATGAAGGAGATAACACCGACCCTTCAGTCTTCCGGCCGGCAGCCACGGCCGACAGAAGCTCGATCGGGGTCTAGACGCAGAGGCATGACTCGAAGCGCCAGCCGGGAAGGGACCTGAAGTCGATCGAGCGGCCTTGGAGACACGGGTAGACTGGGCCGGAGACTCGGACTCAGAGCGCGCTCGCTTGTGGCTCAGCATAGAAGGGAGAAGGGACGCAATGTTGGACAACCTCTCCTGCGCCTGGTGCCGTTCAGCCCGTAGATCGGTGACCTCCATGAAACGCTCGCCAAGCTGGCCGAACGACTCATCTCTTTGAACTGCCAGAGCATCCTTCTCTTGCTGAAGCTTGGCGAGCGCGGACCCGAGATCCTGACGCGATTTCTGTGGCCTCTCGACTTGGTTAATTCGTTTTTCCAGCCGCGCGATATTATCTCGAGCCGCTGAGACACGATCCTCTGTGACACAAGATACAAATTAGTGCGACACCGGAAAAAGATATGCAGACAGTACTCACGGGTAGCGATATGCGCCGCCCTGGCTTGATCACGCTGAGAGATTGCCGCCTGAGCACGCTGAGAAGCCTTCTGGAGGTCCGGATCCAGTGTCGATACCCGATCGTGCAAGCGACCGAGCTCTGCTGTATGGGTTACGATCGTGGTGTTGGCCACCCTCAAGCGACGCTCGTAGTTATCACGCAGAGTACGGAGGCGACGGACCTTGTGCTCGATCGCGGCCTCGAGGCGAGCCACCTCGGCCTGAGCAGTCTTGTGGGACGTAGTGGATTCGCGAAGCTCCGAGGCAAGGGCAGACTGTCGATCGCGCGCTACTTGTAAATCGGACTGAGACCGTGCGAGCTGGAACTCCAGATCAGCTATGCGACGGGCTGTATCGGGCGGAATGATCACGCCAAACGAGGAAGCGGCAGCCAGCTGTGCCTCCAAGGTGGAGATCCGATCGTGGAACTCCGATACGGCTTCATTATAGCGGAGCTTCAAATCG
Organism: Phytophthora nicotianae INRA-310; assembly: GCF_000247585.1. NCBI lineage: Eukaryota > Oomycota > Peronosporomycetes > Peronosporales > Peronosporaceae > Phytophthora > Phytophthora nicotianae. Next base: position 11,882 of record NW_008649025.1, on the reverse strand, counting down.
CGATATCGAAGACGGCAGGCCTCAAGCTCGCTAGAATTGTCCAGACGCTCCTGCAGCGCATTCAGGCAGTCAGCGAGCTCCGTCAGGGTAGATTCCAGCTTGTGGCGAACCATATCGTACTTGTGCTGACAAAAGAGCACTTACGGAGACGCAGCATTGGCTGCATCGGCAATCTAACGATCCAGATCTTCCGCACGAGGACGTGAAGCCAGAAACTCGCGGCGCAGAGCCTCATGATTCGAACGAAGCTCGCGCAATGCCTCGGTCTGGTCGACGGCCTGCTGCAACGCGCTCAGCGAGGCCCGCACACCGGCAAGGTCCAGCGAAGGATCGGCCAGCTCGACAGTCGACACAACGGCTGGGCCGCGGCGCGCGACAGAGCGAGGAGAAGAGCAGGGCGAGGACGTGAGGTCAACGAAAGCGCCGTTGTCTACGGAGGGCACGAGTTAGCAACGGAGGGAGGCCAGCGACGTAAGAGAGTGGACGTACCGGAAGACATGGGGCCGTGGTGACGCTGACACCGGAGGCGAGTGATGACGCAGGCGAGAAGTTGTCGCGAGAGACTAAGATTGGTGAGTGAAGCCCGACAGTTGGTACTGTGGACTCTCACTCAGGGGACGATTGTGGTGAAGCGCCAGTTGGCCTTTGCGAACAAGAAGCTGATTGATGGGAAGTGACCCGATTCAGCCCTGAGACTCGTGGTCGGCGACGGTGCATCAGTGATTACGTCACCATCCGCGTGGATTACGTAATCATCGAAGTGGATCGACATGGTGCAATCATTTGGATACACGATCTACCGACAAGGACTCAATCTACTGATGACACATCATCTGATTTGTACCCACGGTAAGTAC
>NW_008649025.1:7281-8205 GCF_000247585.1 Phytophthora nicotianae INRA-310 | reverse complement strand
TTTTTTAGAAATTCCAGAAAATTAGAAGACAAAGGTAAAGGATAGTGAAGGACTCATCATCATTGCGTATTAGAGGTTCGTTTTGACACCACTCATTCCATTTTCATTTCTGAAACCGCCGCCGACGACGCAGGCCTAGAAAATGGCGTTTTAAGCGCGTTGGCGTGAACTCAAGAAGCTTGGCTGGCAGTCAAAGATACCAATTGGTCTATCAAACGACCATACGTACTTCAAGCCGGGAAAGACGAAGACGGACGTGCCGAGCGTAGACTTCTTCGTGGGTGCAGAAGCACTGATGCAATATCTAGATAGAATTGACCTCCGTAGGTTCAAGTGGATGGGGTATACAGTGTTTCTATTATGTGCCTAACGTGTTTTCTGTATTATTAGAGGAGAAAAGGCGCGAGAAAACCGCGGAACGCGAGGGTGCTGCACATGAGGCACAACTTAAGGACACGCGTGAACCGGGTAACGACAGGAGGGTGGACGAAGCTAAAGAAGATGGACGAAAGTCAGAAGGTATTGCTCGATTAAAATGCGGTATACATGTTTTGAATCTAACGTTATATTGTATTATACAGTTCGTCCTGAGTCCACGATACCAAGTCGACCCGACTGCCCGACGCAAACATCTCTCATACCCACGTCACCGCACGTGATGGATAATGAGGCTCATGCCTCAAGCCCTTCTTCCAGTGCATCACCTCCACCCCAAACGCGTACATCAGGTGGTGTTGAGACCGAGACACTATCGCCTTTATGCCGAAACCTAGATGCTGAGTTGGAAGCTGTTGATAGCTCGTGTAGCGAGTATATGGTGTCAAACAGTGAGGCTATCGAGAATCGCGACCCGGTTGAAGTTGTGGCAGACGAGGAAACCAATGAGGATCTTTTAGATATGTTTGGTAGGATATGATGTATATA
>NW_008649025.1:5094-6416 GCF_000247585.1 Phytophthora nicotianae INRA-310 | reverse complement strand
GCACTAGCCAGCGAGAACCAGAACGACTACATGCGTCTGGATTCGGACGATGACACCGAAGATGCATCTGTATTCAGTGACGATGATGACCTGGGGCCATCTGAAGCTGCTATTGAGAGTAATGGTATTGCTCCAGACTTTCATTTTGACCCGAAACTCCTCAATGCAATTGGTGGGGTGACCGAGATTTTACGGGGCAATGTAGACAAGACTTTACTGAGCGATATGAAGTTCAAGGGCTGGACTGATCCGAGCAACGTGACTCTTTATCCTTACATGGATGAGCCTCATGAGGCTCGGCCTGATAGCTGGATGTCAGAAGACTATCCTGGAATCTACGATGGTGACTACGGACCTACTCCTGGTGCGCTCAACGCTGCTAAAACACCGGCTGGTGCATTTTTCCGACTTGCACCCCCAGACATGTAGGAAACTATTGCTGGAGCAAGTGATGACTATTTTGAGGCGAACCTCGACAAGAGAGTGGCTGTACAGCATGCAAAGCAGCAAGCTCGAATTCGGAAACACAGAGACTTCCAAGATCAACCACCCAAGCAAATAAAAGAGGCACTCAACACTTTAATAGCACTTTTAACATGAAATGCGGTGGAGGCGCTTCCATCTCATTGGTCAAAATGACGTCGAGACTCGCTTCCATTGTGTGGTTGTGCGTGAATTGATGCGAGCATTCACTCAGAAGACCAACAAATAACAGCAGAAAGTCATACCTGGCAGTGAAAAGTCAAAACTGGCAGCAAAAAGTCAAAACGGGCAACAGAAAAGTCAAACCGGGCAACAGAAAAGTTGCCTGGCGTATCACCTTCGGTGATACCGCGACGCTTCGCGTCCACATCTAATTCCGTCCTGAATTCATCGCTCCGCTCCAAATTCTAACACGATAGGTTGTCTGGCGTATCACCTTCGGTGATACTGCGACGCTTCGAGTCCACATCTAATTCCATCCTGGATTCGTCGCTTCGCTCCGAATTCTAACACGAAAGGTTGTCTGGCGTATCACCTTCGGTGGTAAATACGTGCTTTTTCTGACATTTTTATTAGGAGCGAAGCGACGAATCCAGAACTGGAGTTTTTGCTGAAAACGTATGTATTTGGAATATTTTATTTTACATACGACTTTTATATAACATTCGGAGCGTTGTGATGAATTCAGAACATGATATTGTCAAAATACGTGTAAACTGAAAAGTTTTATTTTCATACTTTTTTGGTCGAAAGTCAAAATTCGGAGCGAAGCGATGAATCCAGTACGTTGTTATAATGTGTGTGAATTCAAATACGAAATTCGGAGCGAAGCGATGAAT
>NW_008649025.1:0-1289 GCF_000247585.1 Phytophthora nicotianae INRA-310 | reverse complement strand
TTGAAACATCATGGTTATGAATGTATCAGAAGTATTATGAAGGGGTGTACGACGGAAATATAGTCAGTTCGAATTCGATTGAAGTGAAAGGTTATACGCATATGAGCTTATGTATTTGGTGTAATGCGTTTTGAGAAACGAGGGTGTAAAAATGCATATAAAAGTAATTGCTAAAGGTTGATGCACATTAGGGAAGGAATTCGTGGCGTACGTGAACAATCATGGGATGTATACAGTTTTTTGGTCTGGTGTGTAAGGTGTGTATGACGTCGCGAACAGTGTGTGTAGCAGTGACGTTCGCAGGCGTGTGGTTTAAAGAAATTAAGCTTACATAAAGACGGTGTGCAGAGTAGAAGTTCGAGAAGCAACATTAATTGAAGATATTGCAATGAATGAGTTTGTAAGTATTTAGACTATTTGTATTGTAATGTTTTGTAAGATCGAGATAATACAAAATCATCATATTCGTTTGACGATAAAGAACAAAAAGTTAAGTGGCATTCACACGAAGTACAGCGAATGGAGAAATAAAAGTATGATAATGATAAAAAGTAATGCAAATTTATAAGTCGAGGTGCATCTTTGATGAATGTGTGTATTGAGTGTAACAACATGTAGAATGTGTGGTTATAAAAATCGAATTTGGGGAAGCGGTAGTGTGTGAAGCGAAAATATTTAAATATCAGCACGTAGGAATTAGTTAACAGGGGAGTAATATAAAGTATATAAAGAGTTTAATAGTTTAGTGGATTAAAAAGTGACAATAGTGTTATAAATAGGTATATGGTTGAAAATGGAGAAGTAGAAAAGCGTGGGAGAGTAGAATACGCACAAGATTGTAAGTTAGAGTAAGTTGTAGAAGGGTGTAAATACGATGAGTGAGTTAAAGTAAATTAATGGAACAAGAAATATATAAAATATCGTAAGGTAGTAGAATGTGTAGAAGAGAAGAAAGTTTGAAAAGAGTTGATTGATATATATAAAAATGTAAAATATAAATAAAGAGTGTATGTTGATATATATTTTTTGGTTAAAAGAAGTGTATAAAGTAGTTAAAAAATGTAAAGTGATAAAAAGAAAAACAAAGTTAGTGAAAAATGGTGTATTAATAGGGTTGAAGAAGAGAGGAAGTATAAAGCAATTAATACAAAATAGTGAGATTGGCAGAGAAAAAGACAATTTGAAAGAAAGTTGGGTATAAAAGGTAGAAGATTAAAATGTATTATATAAAGTGTTGTTATAGATATAATATATAAAAAGGGATTAACGAAAATAAAAGAAGGAAAAAA
>NW_008649024.1:687947-690105 GCF_000247585.1 Phytophthora nicotianae INRA-310 | reverse complement strand
CGTGTGAGACGGCTTGACGGTAATCTCCACGGGTGCAGTCATCTTTGTGCAAAATTGTATGGACCGGGAAATGCTTGCTATTTGCACGGATCGTACCACAACCAAAGAAACCCTTTAATCGCAGCTCCTGAAGCAGCTGCACCGATATGTAATAGTTGCCCATGTTGACAATGCGATTAGTTCCAAACAGTGGTATCGTCATTTCTAGAACGTGTTGGCTGATTTTGGAGACATCCTTCAGCTCTTCCCTCAAGTAAGGTGCTTCCGATGGATGAACCACACCACTAAGTCGGTCTAGAATGTAGTCCAATTGCAATGGAGCATTTAGTTCAACGCGATCCATGACGTATAGCTGCACATCATATAGAGCCGGAAGTGGTACATCCCAATCGGCTTCATGAGGTTATACACAATAATGTGATGGTCTTGGCGCGACCGGCAGTCAACGCTGGCCTCATCGAGAGCACCATTGCGCATTACGTGTATATACTGGCCTCCCGTAATATTTAGCAAGTTGAGGAGTGGCCGGATGCGTTCTGCCCAGTCCTTCTTGAGAGCCTTAGGGACAACATTGAAGCATAGACACCGACGCAACAGTTTGAATCGATGGAGGGTCATGATACCATCGAGCGACAGACCCCCAATGGCATCTGCTAATCAGAGTTATAGAGAAGATCGTTAAGTTACTCTCTGACGCAAACTCCCCTAAAACGACCAGTAAATCGTACCTTCTAAAAATAGTAATACTATTGCATGAGATTTCTCGTTTCACACTTCAATTTGGAAAACGTCTTGGCCAGTAAGCGTTGGATATGAGGCGTTCTATTTTGCTCCTATTCATCTGTTGTGGCTCTAATTGTTTTCTCTCTGTATGTAGGCCGTCGACATGTAGTTTAAACTGACTAAGCGGCGTGGTAGCGCCGCCAGAAAGAGACTTGCCTCAAGAGCGACGAGCGCAACGTTTTATTGGTGTGAGATTATTCAATGTAAGCTTCGACTGAGATTCCTCGCCCTAACACGCCTTGCTTTTTGTACAGACCTGCGTTATATCCCATGAACAGCTCTACTATTCTACGTCGACGCGCCAACTGGTAATCGTGTTTATGTACGTTTGTCGTGTGAGCTCGTGGCGATGCCGTTCTTATTTCTTATAATGTGATGATCTTGTATCATGGCCCTAATTGTGCTATTATATGGCTGTGTAGCTGGACTAAACACTTGTACAGACTATCAAGCAGTTTGAGGAGGGGCGTGTCCATATGTAGCTGCTGAAGGCAAGGGAAGGTATTAAATAAGCTAATAGTGTCATCCAAGCTCAATTACTTGTTGTGTTAATCTTTTTTTAATGTCGTACAGAATATGGCATCTACTGCAGCATCTCAAGCGACGACAATTGTTGAAATCGCAGGGCACACGAAGCAAAACGGTATAGTAACTGCACGCAAAGGATTTATTGGAAAACAGACACGTGGAGGAAAAATCAAGAAGCTTATGATCACCATTAGATGATGGATTCGAAGTTCTTCGTACACCACGAATTTAGAAGAGGTACAACATTCTTGACAAAAGCACGGTGGAATGCAGTTCTCGTGAAATTTGCTTCAGTGGTCTCCCACGCAGCAAAGTCACTATGGTGCACGGCATCAAAAATCGATCGACGTTTGCCAAGCGAGAATGGAAGCTTAACAACGCACTTGGTATTGCGTGCTAACCAACCAAAGCGACGGTAACGCATGACAGCCAACCTTGACGTCCATTAATAAAAATTTAGCTGACGAGGTTTCAAGTAAATTGCCTGAAGCTTCGTTTTGTAATTGGCACTCTATTCATATAAAAAAAAGGGTTTCTTTACAACGAAAATCGTAAAAACAAGTAAAATATGTTCTTACCTCGAGAGGGACGCTTTCTCTTGCTGCCTAAGTGATTACTTTGTTGGTGAGCCCCAAATCAAAATGAAGAGCGCGGCAAATTGTAAACAGGGCAACATTCTTCATGTCTGGATAGTCGTCACGGAGAAAGACTTGATGCTCCTTCAGACAAAACATCGGATGGCTTATCCAGTAGTTTGCAACAGCAGGTAAGACTGGTAGTGACCACCGTGCTGTTTTAGACGGCGGTTTATCCTCTTGTACAACTCCTTTCTCCAGAAATAAGCTGT
>NW_008649024.1:683935-686072 GCF_000247585.1 Phytophthora nicotianae INRA-310 | reverse complement strand
GTGTAAGCGTCAATCATGTGGGCCTCCTGGTTGTCTCATTATGTCTCGATAAAGTATAAGTTTTTCAAGCGATTTCTTTCGATCCATAAAAGTTTTAGCTAATCCCAACGGTTAGGACGTGGTTATAGCCAACCATAACCGCCGTGTGTCCCACATCACATTTAGTTTTTTTTACAGAGAGTTGTTCGTTAAGTGGTCCAGATATTATTAAGAATTGTATTTTCCGACCTCCACCGAGTCGGTTTCTATATGGAGTAAACTTGACAAAATCAAAATGCCTTTTATGGTTTTGCATTCAAGCGTATATCCTATAGCCTAGGCTACGAAATAGCAGTAAAAACGGGTTATTGACGTTCCCTAGCTACTGGCCTTAAAACTATTCATGTGTGTTATGCGGACGTGGAGCGAGAACTTGGGCTGCGCAAGGACGATGACAGCGCCAACTCGAATATAAAAATACAATGTATACAATTTATATAATCAACGAACCAGAAGGCATGATCCGCTAGCACAAAGGCAGAACAGTACCACATCATTAGTTGAGACCGCTCAAAGAGCCTGCAGTCGTCGTCTGCATACCCACGACGGTCGTGCGTACGCTCGTTGCGGCGAGCCACAGCCAACCGCTTCATGTTCAAGAGCGCGCACCCTAGAGCGCCCGTAGGTACAACAAACCAGACAAACAAGATCAGTTTTCAATCCACCGCCAAACACCCACTTTTAGAGCAAACCTTACATTTGGTAGCACTTTCGGTTCAACGCATGCTTCCTCCGGCCCAGCTTCAGTTCCAGTTCCAGTCCGCTCATCCAATCCGACCTCCCGCCAGGCTCCGTGTACACCACTCGTGGATGTCCCCGCCTTCTTCTGTCCCGCCGCGCGTGTTACCTCCTTGTCTGACCTTTCCGCTCGATCTGCTCCCGTTTCGCCGCCACTTTCTTTTTCTGGGGGAGGAGGCTCCATCTGCTCACATCAGACTGTCGCTCGAATCTTCGTGTCGATCGCTTATTGGCCCGCAGCGACCAATCAACATCCACATTGCCGTGCCCCACTTCCTTGAGGTTCTTCGCCGACTCCACTCAGTCGGCGTTTGCTCTTACCAGGAGTACCAGGTACCTAGCACCCGGTCTTCCTAGTTGGCGTCGTTAGGGGCGTTAAGAAAGGATCGGGGTTTCGGGGGGGGGGGGGGGGCAGGAAAGGGGAAAGGGGTACTGAAGCAGCGCTCCAGTGAGTGCCTGCGACTTCGTTCTCGCATTGATTGATTTGGCTGAGGAGCTTGCGCGCCCCAGCCATCCAGTGACGACGTTCCGGAGTAGGCGCAACCATGGGCGACCAAGCCCTGCAGCATGGCGACAGCCTCCAGCATATGTTTGCGTCTCTTGCAGCGATGATGCATGAGCAGCAGCAGCAGCAGTTCATGGCGCAGACCGCCGATCTCCAACGCCAGATGGCTGCGACCTTGCAGCAGCAGCAGACAACCGAGTCTCCGGCCCTCGACACGCGTGAATATCGAGCGGAAGGTATCACCATGCCCAAGGTTTCCGGAACCAAGAACGACGACGTCGGTGACTACATGCTCAGCGCCAAGCTCTATTTTGAGTCCAAGAACATCAAGTACGGGTCGGTAGCGCCTGAACAACGACTGCTTTCTCTCTTGGTGGCCAACCTTAAGGGGCCTGCAGCGGTGTGGTATCGCGAGTATGTCTCGCATGATGGGCACTTCCTGCGCTTGATTACGCAGTTCGAGGATCTGCTGACTAGCGAGTTCACAGTTCTGGATCGGCAAGAACATCTACGCGATCAGCTACTCCGACTGCACCAAAAGAACTTCTCGTGTCTCGAGGACTATGTCACGGCTTTCAGAGGCATCATCTGCAAAGTGGAAGACATGTCAGATATCGACAAGGTGAAGCACTATCAGAAAGGCCTGCTGACGGACATCAAGCAAGAAGTGAAGTTGAGGCAGTTCCAGACTACAACAGACGCCATCTCGTTCGCGTTGATGTACGATCGCACGCACCTTGCATCTTCGCGGCAGCCTGGCCGACCAAGCTACCAGTCGTCGCACCGTCGCTCGTATTCACAGGCGCGACAGCGCGTGGACGAGCGGCCAACGCCAATGGAGATCGGTAATGCGCG
>NW_008649024.1:679372-680800 GCF_000247585.1 Phytophthora nicotianae INRA-310 | reverse complement strand
GGGGGGGGTAATGATCTGCTAGCACAAAGGCAGAACAGTACCTCATCAATAGTTGAGTCCGCTTAGAGAGCCTGCAGGCGTCGTCTGCATACTCACGACGGTCGTGCGTACGCTCGCTGCGGCGGGCCACAGCAAACCGATACATGTTCAAGGGCGCTCTCCCTAGAGCGCCCGTAGGTACAACAAACCAGACAAACAAGATCAGTTTTCAATCCACCGCCAAACACCCACTTCCAGAGCAAACCTTATACATAGTACCCGATGCATCTTCTGCTTGTGCTCCCTACATCACATAACTAAAATCCTATAAGTGTGGGCTTGAACTAGTCCAATGAGTGTCTTGGAGTCGCAGTTCGTTTTTGGAGATGTGGTGCGGATATCAATGTTAATGATATTAAATTGACAAGCATTCAACACCTTCCTCGAACTCCGCAGCATACTAAGAAGTACGTGTAGCTTTGTTAAAGAACTAATCCGTCACGTAAAAGTTGTAATCGAACTTTTGATGGAATTGTTCTTCAAACGGTACAACCTGGACTAGTAGGTATTGCCAACCGTTTATCGTCGGTTAACCCCCCCCCCCGGTTCTTAACATTTTTGTTAAATACACCATGTTAAGATCAGGCTAACTTTATTTTAGTAAAGCTTTTGGTAAGTACGAATTAATTTTATGTAGTGTGGGATGTCTACCTGAACGACATGATCTGATTTACATCGTGCGCAATGCTCTGTACCTGCGATGTTGCTAAATACACCAACGAAAGCCCAACCAACGGGAGCATGGTGTTTATAAAGATAGCAGTTGTGATAGGAATCAGATCACAACAGAATCACTCGATTGTGATTGGATAAAATAATGCGGAACCTCAACACTTCGGCCAGTGTTTAAAGCGCTCCATATATTGTTATTGTGCTTGGTTCTCAGTTTGCTGCTGGTGTCGCAGATACTGCGCTAGTCGGTTGTATATTGTACCACACAATAAATCCTCTGCTCGCTTAGGTGGTGTCGTGTACAATTGAGAGAGCATCTTGGCAAACACGCCGTCGAATACACTGTCAGCTGCCGATAGTTACACCCCATTTACACCGTCGGATAGCACTCCAGATTTTTTAGCAAGCCTTTTAAGGTGCTGCATCTCTATTCTAACCCGCGAGTGCCGCATTTGATGTTCTGATATGATATCGTGCTGTTTACTGAGCGTTCAGTAGGAACGGATCCCAGAATCTCTGTCGCCAAAGAAAGTTCCACATTGACTTCACACTTGGACGAGCAGGAAATTCCCAGCCTTTTAAAACAGCATGCGCGAGTTTACCTTCCCCCTACTCGAAAGAACGTCATTCATGGTGCTCACTAGCTAAGGCGGTGCTTTTATCTGTAGTTGAATAACACCGATAGCACTACAGAATTCTACAACTATACTAGCCCAA
>NW_008649024.1:658389-658998 GCF_000247585.1 Phytophthora nicotianae INRA-310 | reverse complement strand
GGCTCTAGGAGCCAATCATTGCATCTCTACATAGTTTTACTATAGGTGACTTATAGTTTGTATTAGAAACCAAGCTAAGCTTACCTATAAATACATTCAGTCTTAAACGTACCCTCAATTGAGTACTTCGTCCTCTCAGACCAGGGACACGTGAACTGTCGTTTACTTAGAATTTGTATACTCTTGGAAGCCTACTTCCTCAGCGCAAGGTGCTGTGTGACCCCATCACAGCTACATTGTACGCTTGGTAACGGGTTGCCTTAAGCCCGTTGCATTTGGTAGGACTTCGTAATCCATCCAACGTCCAAGATGAACGATGCGTCCAAGAGGACCAGCGCGTCGCTCGAACTTGCCAGCTTCTCCCATCTCTCGTCAATCAAGTGGGGAGGCAATCGCCGCTGCGTCCAGGAAGGCCGTCATCCAGACGTTCTCACGGCCGGTTTGGAATCCCAGCAACGCCTGGTCGCCCAGGTTTTCACGACTCGTGAGCTCGCAGACCTATGTCAACGAGTATCGACTCCTACGCCGTCCAAGGCTAAGGCCGACATTGTCATGCTCGATGTCTCCACCTACAGTGAGGAATGCGGCGGTCGCCTTCTCTTGAACCGG
>NW_008649024.1:653724-655129 GCF_000247585.1 Phytophthora nicotianae INRA-310 | reverse complement strand
CCCCGGCGATTAGCGCAGCTTGGACGTCACCGAACGCTGATCAACCCGCACCAGCGTCGCTGCACAGTCAATATCCTGATTCGTTAAGTCCTGTTGTGTCAACCGAGCCACCACCCGCGAGCTTTGACCCCAGCCTGGAGCCGCAGCCTATCGAGCTGCGGCCGCTCACGACTTTGTGCTGCGATGAGATTCCGTGATTCGTTACGTACGCGACGTGATTGCTGACGTTGTTGTCCGTCAGAAAGAGATTGCTGATCAAAGAAACCGCAAGAGTGTTGAGAAGTTCGTCAGGGGTGACCGTGCACTACTGTCTTCCGACGGCATCACACCTACTTCTGAAGTGAATTTGGGCGCCAACTTGTTGGTGCCAAGATTCATTGGTCCGTTCGATATTACAAGATATTAGACGATGCGTAAATGCTACAGTTTACGCCTCACCGTACCTTCTATGTCGGCCGACTTTGACGATACCATCTAGCGACTACCCCCGCAAACACGGGACACCGTCCCACGCTTCATCTTGTCGACGTCCGATATCACGCAAATCTTGGTTCTCCCGTTCCAGATACTCCAAGCGCCGAAGAAGCCGATCCGACGCTGCGCTATCGCAGCGTCCACCCAACGTCTGTGATTCTCCCATTCTGCCCAACGGTCCCGCGTCACTTGGGATATCGTGGGAAATTTTCGGCATGCCGCCGACCGGATCCTGAACCACGAGGATCCTGGCACGGAACCGACAGCCTCGCGTACAGGCTGCGGTGCTTCTCACCGCGACACTGCCATCGCTCCGCTGCGGCGTTTCCTGGTCCGTTGGCTAGACCCATGCCAGATAGTTCGGATCCTCGCGCCATCTTTCATTGCTGCCATGGTGCGGCCACCCTCCTTGCCAAGCTTCATCGAGAGCTTTTCGATAGTGCCCGGCCGCACCATCTCCGCTTCAGCTACCGGCCTCAACACCATGATGCGATGCCATTCACCGTCATCTGGTGGTGGGACGTCGTGCCTGCGACAGCGTAGGCATCTTTCTTCATGGTGAACAGGACAGCTTCTGTGACTTTGATCACGCGGCAACTGGCAGCCTTGAGCTGTGTGCGCACCGACGGACAGCAGAACGTGGGCAGCCTCACGATCCTGCAACATGCGCTCGCAGGCGTCTCGCCTTCCTTGTTCCACCGAAGTACGAACCCAGTCCACGCCTCGTCTAAGGACCGGAGGGTCACGGTTCTTGTCAATGCGGCAGACTTGCCCCGGGTCGCGCGGAACTGCTCGAAAGGCGCTTTATCTCGGAGTTGTCGCGAGCGTTCACGATGCCACAGCAGTCGCGCAGCGCCCACCTCTCTAGCGACTCCGCATACGTTATCGAGACCACACCGTTAACTTTCAATCTCAGAGTATTAGTTGTCTG
>NW_008649024.1:642308-652314 GCF_000247585.1 Phytophthora nicotianae INRA-310 | reverse complement strand
AGGCAACTCAGTATAATACCGAATTGGAAGAGCCCTGCTACACATGACCTGATTCGTCGTGCTTTTCCTCAATTTAAAATAAAAACAAGACCTTGCTTAAATAGAGCAGAATCTAACGATACTCGTCCCTGGGAATAAGGTTGCTTGCGGATAACGCAGGTTTTAACCTCCAAGCATCGTCTCGGCTTAGCAAGCTGATTCGGATCACCCCCTCCCAGAGTGGTTGCTCGACTAGGCAGAAGTTGCTGTAGCGGGTGTTGCTGGATTAAACTCAGTATTATTACTACACGTAAAAAGAAGTAGTGGTTATCAGGTACTTTGAATTGACTGACAGTTAGTAAATTATCTTTTTACAGCGATATGCTGCAGCATGGCAGCTATGTTCAGCACCGGATGACTCCCTGGAGGATCTAGAGTGGGCCCCATTGATATGACAAGAAATCGGTTTGCTCTGTCTACTCTTTGCTAGAGCGTAATTGCGTAAATACGTTTTCGACCTGTTCCTAAGTAAACTATACGAGCCGCCCCCGTAAGATGCGTAAGATTCGCCATGCGCCGGGTTCCAATTTGTGGGTTTAGAGGCTCGGAAGATGCTACAGAGAGTTCAAATATCGAGGACGGCTGATGTGTAGCTGTGTCACGGGTCGTCAAAACATCGCTTGAAGACCCTTAGATCTTGTACAGTGATATAAATGATTATCGAACAATGCGACCATTCAATTTACGGAGAGGTATTTTCAAATGTCTACAAGGGTATCAATTTTACGAGTTCGTTTACTGTATAAGAGCGTACCAATCGATGTAATGAGGGTAGGATAATATATGAATTATGCGAAGAAAATCGGATCCCCAGTAACCTCTGAAATAAATTTCAGAGAAGTCGGTACTAACTGGTAAAATGGCAGCGAGAAAAATACGAGTCGACTTGCTACTTGACTCCTACGGATTAAGAGAATCCGAGTGGGGTACTGGTAAACACGGATTTTGTTTAGTACATTTCAGGAAGTTTTCAAATAAATTTACCCCCCCTTTTTTTTTTTCTTAGGCAAGGTATGGCACACAAAGAATACTATTCACTTGATTACTACATATTTTAGGATCTATTCATTGCAGGGTTCCCGGTCAATTTTGCTCCTCGCCAAAGCCAATGTATCGATTATAGGAGGACACATTGAAGAGTGGGAATGGTAGACCACGGAAAACTCAGCATCTGCATGCTGAGTATCCTCCTAAATCTAAATATGGAAATCTAAATAGATTACTTTCGCACTGATCGTCGATCAGTGATACAGGAGTCTAGACTTTGGGTATAATCACCACTGGATATTTTACTAATCTTGCGAGCCCACACGATTACTACGCTTCTTGCTCAAGTTTACGACAAATTTACGCAGCGGCACCAGCATAGACTCTCGACCAATCAGAGCTGCAAGAGCACACCAGATCACTACCAGCGTTCAGCTTTGTCACCCATGTCATGCCACATATGTATGATACCAAATAACCTTAGTATTGGTGCTAGAGGTAGCTCAACACTTCTTTCCATCGCTCACTTTTTAAAAAGCCAACTACTACTCACTCCAACAACAAACTTCCATCCAGCCTTGCGGGAAGATCTTTTTCTCAAGATGCCTACTATGGACAACAAGTTGTCGAAGCCTTCTCCCCCAGACCTTTCTAAACGACGCACCACATGGACGTTTATACGTGCCTTGATGTGGAAAAACTGGACTATCAAGAATCGCCAGCCTATTGCGACCACTTGTGAGATCCTGGTGCCGACTTTCTTCATTTTGCTGCTCGGTTTTCTCAAGCTACTCACGACTTCGGTCGACGTCCCGCCTGGTTGGAGTGATGATGCCGACAACACCGCACCTACGAGATACAACCTATTTCAGCCAACTGGCACGTCGATCAATTGGGTTGATGCCGACCTGCCCAAGTTCGCCCAACACGAGTCGACGCTGACAGGCCTTATTCTGAAGCTCGGCTTGCAATCCATTAACGATGGGATGAGGCTTGCCGAACTATCTTCAGCCGATCTCGTTGCTTGCAAGAACGGAGTCTTGATCGAAGGATATGTTGACGCGAATGTATCGTCCATTTTTCGTGTTCTGCCAGAATGTGCTGAAAAGGTGTCACCGTATAAGATTGCCATCGCCCCAGATAACACGTTCACGCGTAAATACTTCATGGAAACGATGGAACTATGGTATCCGCGCAAAACTCTAGGAAATTCGTCAGCTAGTTCGCTGACAATTCCATCGTTCAAGGAGAGCGTCCAATTTTTCGCGTCTGATGAAGCTCTTACCGACTACATCAAGAGTGATGAGTATGGAAAGGGCCTCGATAATCCACGCATCTACGCTGGCATTGTGTTCGAATCTATTCCGAGTGACGAGGATATCGGTTCCTTTGCTTCGATCGAGTATTCGCTGCGACTAAACTCGACAAGAGGCAGGATTGGAGAGGCTGTGGGTCGTGTTGCAAGTACCGGTGGGTCAGTGGAATATGTGTCTCCATTCCAGAAAGATATCGTTACGGACTACTACTCACGCTACGCAGTGACAGGCTTCATGACATTGCAGACGCTAGTTACACGTTTTGTTACCTGCATGCCTGAGTGGATTTCCTCAAACGAATCGGTTAGAAGTTCTTGTCAGAGCCCTCAAGCCACAGCTCTACCATCAATCGAATCTGATGATAACCTTCTTAACGCGTTGGGCAGCGATGGTTTGATCAAGGAGTTTATTCAAGCGTTGGGGATGGGGAACACGACTGCTGTGAATATCTTGAGCCAGACTTCAGTTGAAGCAAAAGAGCTGTTGCTCGTTCCCTTACGTCAAGCACCGCAGTCTGTACTTGGCTCTGTAATCGCACCGTTTCCCATCGACAGCTATACGAGTTCACCATTCTACGACCAAGTCTCGGAAGTGTTTTCGATCATGTTCATCATGGCGTATCTCTTCACGCTGTCCCGACTTTTAGTGGTTCTCATCGAAGAAAAGGAGCTGCGTCTTCGTGAATTTATGAAGATTCTAGGAGTCACGGAGAAAGTCATCACAATGACCTGGTATGCGACGTATGCGGTGATCTTGTTTATTGGAGCGGCGGTACAAGCTCTTGCTGGTCTCGCTGGACTATTCCCGAATAGTTCGGTACTAGTGACGTTCTTGTTCTTCTTCCTGTTTGGAATGAGTGTGCTAGCGATGGCATTTTTGCTGAGTACCTCTTCAGCAAGGCGCGTGTCGGTGTTTTCGTCGGTATGGTTGTGTTTTTCTTGATGTATGCTATCTCGCAAGGATTCTCCGATGAAACTTCGGAAGGCGTCAAGACTATCGGCTCTGTGCTATCTCCAGTCGCACTCTCGTTTGGTGTGACAGTCCTCGCAAGTGCTGAGGAGACTGGTGATGGCGTCCGATTCTCAAACATGAACACGCTAAGTAACAACTTCCGAATCAGCACGGCTCTCTGGATGTTCGCTCTTGACACCGTGTTGTACACAATTCTTGGGCTTTACTTTGAAAGAATCATTCCCAAGCAGTACGGCACGATGCTAAAGTGGTATTTCCCCGTGTCTCCATCGTATTGGCGGAAACGGAACCAGAAAAACGTGTTTGATCAGGCCCAAGATGCTCTGCTGGAAAATGTGAGTCTCGACGTGAACCCAAACTTTGAGCCAGTAAGCTCAGAACTTCGGGAGCAGGAGATCAGTGGTGACGCTTTGTGTGTGCAACGACTACGGAAAGTGTTTGACGTGCCAGGAGGAGAGAAAGTGGCAGTTAAGGGATTGAATCTGGTGATGTACAGGGATCAAATCACTTGTTTGCTGGGTCACAATGGAGCAGGCAAGACTACTTTGATCTCGATGCTAACTGGAATGACTGCACCATCAAGTGGAAATGCTAGCTTCCAGGGAATGACGCTAACCGATGACATGGATGACTTGCGCCAATCGCTCGGTCTATGCTTCCAGCATGACGCTCTGTTTCCGGAGCTCACAGTCCAAGAACATCTTCTCTTCTTTGGCCAAATCAAAGGTTATTCGTCCGACAAATTACCGGAGGTGGTGGAGAAGCAAATCCAGGAAGTGGGGCTGACGGAGAAGCGCCACGCAAAACCGAATGATTTGTCTGGAGGTATGAAGCGCAAGCTATCGGTTGCTATTTCACTACTTGGTGACAGTGCGTTGGTCTTTCTTGACGAACCGACATCCGGCATGGACCCGTATAGCCGCCGCAGTGTGTGGGATATCTTACAGAACAACCGTAATGGCCGACTGATGGTATTGACGACGCACTTCATGGACGAAGCTGACATTCTTGGAGATCGCATTGCTATCATGGCGGAGGGTGAACTACGCTGCAGCGGCTCATCCCTCTTTTTGAAAAACCGCTTTGAAGCTGGATACAATTTGACTGTGGTTAAGGATGATGAACGGTGTGATGACAAGGAGCTGGTGGCTTTCATTAGCTCCTACGTGCCTACTTCTCAGGTGCTGAGCAATGTCGGAAGCGAAATTGCGTTCCAACTCTCACTGGACAGCTCGACGTTGTTTGCGGAGATGTTTGCCGAGCTGGATCGACAGTCCAAACAACTTGGTGTTTTGTCGTATGGTGTCTCTGTGACGACGCTAGAAGAAGTTTTCATCAAGGTTGCTGAGCTTGACGATGAGAACCACCAGCACACTCTTCAAGACAGATTGTACACGAATACTTCTGAGTCTGGGGAGCATTATGAGGCTTGCGACGAGATTATTATGGGACGACCTACTTTCACTACTCATCTGCGTGCTCTGATTCTGAAGCGATTCAGATACGCCAAGCGAGACAAGAAGACGATTGTTTACGTTGCCGCCTTACCGATTCTATTGATTGCTGCAGGACTGGGGATTTTCAAGGCAAGTATGAAGCTGAACGATGACCCGTTCATGGCACTGACGACGGATGTTTACTACGGTAATTCTACGCCAACTCCATACTTTTGTATAAGCGGGTCAAGTGAGGAGTGGTGCGATCAAGTGATGACCACATTCTTCTCTGGGGCAGACACCCAGGAGCTGTCCATTGCTCAGCCAGCCTTCGACTCTGATTCTCCTACAGTGTTCGACGTGACGTACACGAATCCAAAGATCAACGCCACTGGTGCTACCGGATATGGACTCGCACTGGGGCAGAAGCTTTACAATCGAGGATACGGCTATGGAAGTGAACTTGTGGAGGGACAATTTGGCTCGTACCTGCTCTATGGTGACAGCACACAGAACCTGTTCGGGTACAATCTGTTTACAAACACGACGGGTGCCCACTCCTCGGCGGTTTTCAAGGCACTCATGGATGAGGCCACGTATCGATTCTTCGCTACGAATTCGACTGGAGCAGTTAACTCAACTGTGAGTCTGAAGGTGAATAGTCACCCGCTGCCATTCACCGCTGCCAGCGAGTCTCTCTTCAGTACGAGCAGCTCGTTTGTCGCTAGCCTATTCATCTGCATCGCCTTCACCTTTCTCCCAGCTTCGATCGTGGTGTTTCTGGTCAAAGAGAAGGAGTCGGCCCACAATGCAAAACACCAACAACTTGTGTCGGGCGTATCTCTTCCGGCGTTTTGGCTATCCAATTACATCTGGGACTTGCTCATGTACACAATTCCATGCGTGGCGACGCTTGTGCTTCTGAATGTCTTCAACATATCGGCGCTCACGGGCACCGATTGTTCCAGCTGCACGGGAGCGACTTTCCCTTCGGTGATTCTTCTGTTTGTGCTATTCGGGCTCGCAATTTGCCCGTTCTCGTATGCACTTTCGTTCCTGTTCAAGGAGCATGCATCGGCGCAGACGTACACAATTGTGCTCAACTTTGTCATCGGAATGGTGTTGATGATTACTTCATTCATTTTGGACCTGATCGACTCGACTGAAGGCGTGAATTCGGTGCTTAAATTCTTTTGGCGATTCTCTCCACTCTTCAGTCTCGGCAATGCGCTTCTCAACATGGTGAACAGCGAGTTCGACAGTATCCGTTCCAGCGATGACGGCGGAACAAGTCCATTCGACCCGGACATGATGGGGTTTGAGATGATATACCTCGTGTTTACGATTGTATTCTTCTTTGGGCTGACACTACATCTTGACTACGCTAAGGCGGTTAAGAAGACCGATAGCTTGGAGAGTAGCAATGAGAACTTCGATCCCGACTACGAAGTCGACGAGGACGTGAGGCAGGAAGCTCTTCGAGTGGCCAGTGGTGGAGCTGATCATGACGCGGTGAAACTCAAGGAGCTTCGAAAGGTTTACCCCGGAGGTAAAGTCGCCGTTCGTAACCTGTCATTCGGTTTAAAACGTGGTGAATGTTTCGGTTTCCTGGGCATCAATGGTGCTGGCAAGACGACGACGATGAAGATGCTGACAGGTGACGTGATCCCAACCCAAGGATCGGCTACGCTCGGTGGATTTGACATCCTGACTCAGCAGGCGGACGTTCGTCGACAGATCGGGTACTGCCCACAATTCGACGCTTTGTTCGATCTTCTCAGCGTAAGAGAACATTTAGAGCTGTTCGGCGCTATCAAGGGTGTCCCAATTTCACAACTCGACGCTGTTGTCCAAGACAAAATTCTTCAGTTGAACCTCAGTGACTTCGAACACAAATTGGCGGGCAGTCTTAGCGGTGGCAACAAGCGCAAATTGTCTGTCGCGATCGCAATGATCGGGAACCCGGCCATTATCTTCCTCGACGAGCCTTCGACTGGAATGGACCCAGTTTCTCGACGCTTTATGTGGGACGTGATCGCTGACATTTCAACGAGAGGCAAGGAATCCACAATTGTGCTCACGACACACAGCATGGAGGAATGTGAAGCGCTCTGCTCAACTGTCGGAATCATGGTGGGCGGTCGGCTGCGCTGTCTCGGAAGTGTTCAACACCTCAAGTCCCGATTCGGCGATGGACTTATGATTGACGTCAAGCTCGAAACACCAAGTACTTCCGAGCTCGACAGTTTGGTGGATCGCGTCTTCGGTCTTGACAACATGCACATCATACCGGCTGATATCGAGGAGAGATGCCGTGACTTTGGCAACGCTGACCTCGCCACACGCATCACATCCGATCATCCGACGGGCTTCAATCTGGCTGCAGCTATCGAGAGTGAGGGATTCGTTCGAGCGGAGGCGTTCATCTCTTGGTGTGTTGGTGAGACGCGTTTTGACACTCTGAAGAACTATCTGGTGGGATCATTTGACAGCGCCAACGTCGTAGTTCTGGAACGTCAGAATGACTTCTGTCGTCTCAAGATCACCGAATCCGGTGGCAAGGTGGAACTGTCGAGGATGTTTGCGCTGGTAGAGCAGGTCAAGAGCAAGATGCACATTCGGGAGTATAGTGTATCCCAGACGACACTGGAGCAGATTTTCAACAGTTTTGCCAGCCAACAAGAAGAGGAACTCGGTGTCGCTCGCGGCATGACTGCTTGAGAGAGAGGTTAGATTCATGGGTAAAAACCGGAATTCTGGTAATCGGATACCAACTTCATAACCAGCTTTACTCTTGTTGATTCCAACATTATATGTCGATATATTTTCCGCCCTCCGCGGACATGAACAAGAGATTCTTTATCCATGTTATCGTATTTCCTGTGTTTAGTGGCTTACGCGAAGATGCTCTGAAGTTTCAGTACTACCTAAACAACGATATTCTAAAAAGAAAAGGACCAGGATCAGATAATACTGAACGTGTTTAAAGACGGTCGCACCGATTCATAAATTAGCAAGGAGAACCATATCGCAAACAGACCAAACTATTCATCAACAACTGAAGATAGGTTACGAAGAAACGCTTTCCAGCTACTTTTTACTGTAGAAATTAAACTGAAGACAGTGTTCTATTATAGGATATGTAACTCAGTTCGATTTCAAACTATCGACTAAGGAACTCTCAATCTGACCCGGCAGAGAAGAGATCACACTCTCCCATGTATCCATGCCTACACTTAAGCTCATAGGCGACCGAATAGCACGAGCTTGCGGTAATCCACGGTCATCACGCGTAGCACTGAAGAAGCAGTCGAAAGTTGACATATCTCCGTCGACCGCAAACTGGGACATGCGTTGGCGAACGACGATAATTAAGGTTGCGCGTGTGTGAAATCCTGTCGTTTTCCCATCCCCAAGTTTTGGATCCAGGTAGATGCTGCAGACAAAGACTGTGCGGTCCTTCTCAACGTATTTTCGCGTCGCCATTCGTACACTTGCCCCAAGGAGGCGGCTCAGTTGGGGTGTCGACACGAAAAAGCTCTGGGTAACGGTATCGTCATTCTCGCCGACGTGGTGTTGAATGAACTGGAGTTGTCCTTCAATAACCTGGTTGACATCTATCTTCTGCGTACCAATTCTTCGGAGAGATGACGAAATAGCTTTCTCGGTCTGCTCGCGAGAAAATGGCACAACCTTCCTTTCTGCCAATTCCAGGAAGACACCATCGGTTAGATGGCGTCTGCCTATACGCTTTTTGCCAGGACACGGGAGGAACGGGATTCCTTTCTCGGCAAACACCGTCTCGAATGAACCATAGGCTTGATCGATGTTATTGATCAAGCTGCCAAACGATAGCGTTGCATGCGTCGGGATGAGTCGGCTGGGTGCGCGCTTGTGTCCAAACATGTCCTCCATCAGCTGCAAGGTGCCGTAAAATGCGTTAATACTCTAGTATCAGAAAAAAATGATAGCTACAAAACTCAGCAATACCTTAATTTTTGACCGGCGCTTCATAAGACGTCGCAAGCTCCTGGCTTCTTGAATCTGGTCGCATAGAATTCGTCGGAGCTGTTTGTTTTCTTCTTCTGCTTTGCGACGACGTTCTAGTTGTCGGAGAGCGATCTGTTGCCAGAGAGGTTTGCGTTTCGGGATGAGAAATCCGTCAGGGCCGGCTGAGAACTCCAGTGGGTTCCACTGGGCCCGCAGAGAGTTGAGTTGAGCTGTATGCGCCGCCACTTCCTCACGTAATGCGTCAATCTGGTGCTTCCAAGTTACTCGAGGGCGCTTCTTGGAACTTGACGAGGCTTCGGTGGTATCTTGCTCCGGTGTAAGCGTGCTTGCAATGACTTGTGGTAGGCTCTCGCTGTTAGAGTCCTCAGCGGCTTTCGAGACATCAGATAACGGACTTTCTAGTGCTTGAGCGAGATGGTCGAGAGCTCTCTCTCCAGGCGACGCATTCCACAAAGTGGCGCGGTCCATATCTGTTGCTGTGAACTGTTCCAAGAGGAGGCCGGGAAAGACAGAGCCCCAGTCTGGAGGGTTTGTTGCGTCGTCAGCGTCAACTTGAAGGCTTGGCAAGTCAGGCATGGCGTCGTAATCTGAGAGAAGTGGAAACGTCTGATCAATCGGGTCCATGCTGAGCTCAAAACGGGGAATGCCAACCTGTGGGACTTTAATTGTCACTCAGTTCACAGTGCCGTGATTACTACAAAGACCAAATTGACTCGAGGCGGAAACTCCAACCAATCAATGACCTCACACAAATTTCGATTACCGCATAGACTATTTATGCTTCGAGAATACCGTATGATGATAGCAGGACACGATGTGACAAGGGTCAGGTGATCAGCGTGATCACAAGACGTGATATTACTAGTAGACAGATTTATCGTAGCTATTGGTTTAGAAAAATCCAGTTGAGACCCTAAGAAACCGTAGGATTCCTGGATTCTCTTCTATACAAAACAAGAAAGAACTTTTAGAATTTCTTGCACATCAATTTTTCCAGGAATCGGTCCAATCTTAACAGCACGTTTTTGCGCTGTGAATAATATTTCCTTGCACGCAGTGGCTTGCAGTATTATGGTAAGTTGGACATACACGTAATCCATTGGTCGTTTATGTAAGTACGATGCTCTCCATTATTAATACTTATTTTTTGGTTTTTATTACTACTTTTTTGTCGATTTTCCATTATTAATATTTATTTTTGTCGAAGCCATTCACGTCCGTGTGTTGTGTTTCACACACAGTTTT
>NW_008649024.1:636590-640003 GCF_000247585.1 Phytophthora nicotianae INRA-310 | reverse complement strand
GCTTTGAGCCGCGCATTGCACAAGCCAATTGAGAGAATCCTGTTTTAGGAGAGTTTTGAATATTTAGGACACTCGTGCCGAAAAAAATGTGTAGGGTTTGTTTAGTATAGTAATATTGTTTTCATTGCATGAACAGCTTGCCCCTTACAGCTACTATCAACATGTGCTAAAGGCTTGGTTTCATTAAGATCGCCTTTTAAATTTCTATATTGCTTTTGTATTAGAAAAAGCCACGGTAACGACTCGTCGAATGTGCGCGCAGATGCTGGAGATGCGTCAATGAATATTTACGCACTAGCGCCGTTCTTGCGGGCGAACACAAAATAGCTTTGCAAGAAGAATATTCCAGCCTCCGTGTAGCCTTATACTGTTTGTTAGGTTATTTTTGTTGGACAGTCGAAGTGAAATTTTTAAAATTAAAGTGTTTAAAAAACATAATCAAAAGTTGATGTACCACACATCGCATCTTCGGACACTTTTTGAAGACTGCCAGTCACAAAATGTACAAACATGAGGTGTTCGTTTAGCCAAATCGGTGGACAATGGACTCAGGAATTAAAGTCGGCGTCCGGCAATTCTAACAAAATTGGTTAGGCTGTTCAGCCAGCTAAAGCTGTCCTCATCTGCACGATAATCTAACTAATTAGAATAGATGTATCATGCTTCGCAAGATTTGTTGCACCTATTTAATTAATCGATATATTTAATCGACCTAATGGGAAAGAGATCATAAACGGCTAGTGACCTCACAAATTGAGTGTCTACGAATGCCATGATCGTTTAATGTAAATTAGACTTGTATGATTGTACTACAGCCGTTTGGAATAATAGTGCGACAATCAAAGGAGGTGCCAAGCCAATTACACCTCTCCTCTCATTCCAAGGTGTGTGCTAATACGCTAAGACGTGATATGTTGTCGACACGGACTAAGATATTGCTATTGACCATAGTTTACAGAAGATGCCAAAGGAGCCAGGTCGTCGTGGAAGGACGTGCCCTCACCTGCTAGCTGAGAAGTGCCAGTATTTGGGAGAGTGCAGTCAGGCGCGAACTGTCAAAACAAAAGACGACCTGCATCGGTTCTGCAACAGCCATCGCGACCACCAAAACGCTCTGCAGCAAAAGCAGTACCGCTGACTCACGAAGATGAAGAAGTCAGTTGTCAAGGAGCCGGAGGAGGAGCTGAGATGTACTCAGACTGCGCAACACGCCTAAAAGCCCAAGGACACGAGAAAAGAGTTGCATGCGCTGGCGACAGCTTGCATGGAAAGTGCTTCGCCCAGGACTCGTGGGCTCAGAAAGATGGCGAAACGGCAGAACTTAGTTAGTCTGTCACGTGTGAATTCTTCCGGAGTGCGTGGGAGTCATGGCAATTCGCCAAGGATGTTGTGGCAGCACCAATTACGAGGAATGCAATATGCAGCTACTCCACTCATGGCATTTGCTGGAAACACTGCTACCCAGCGTCAGTCAGCGCTCTACGTGCTAGTGTAAAGTGTTACAGTAAATCAAGATGCTGCCCGAAGTACCGATGCTGCCGGGCCTCGTGTCGAGACACCCTTGAATCGACGAATAGTCAATGGCACCTAATTCCGGCTTACATCTTCAGTACGCAATCGCTCCACCTCCTGGTTGAGCCATGTGCTAGCAGCGGCATCTCTGTCACACCTGCAGATTTAGGCTCAAGCAGGAGCTCATATCATACCTGCAAGTGTGACTGAGGGGAATTTGTCTCTTAACTCGGTTGCTCAGGCGTGCAGCGATGGAGACGCGAGTGGTGGAGAAAACAGTTCTGCCAACCCCAAGCTGTAAACCGGCGGCTGCAGTACAAAAAGTTTGCTTCTTGGTTTCGCTCTTTGAGTGTTCGCGAATGGCACTGCGTAGTAAGCATGGCATATCACAGTCAAGACAGTACTTCAAGATTGTTTTAAGTTCTCTGGATATTTATATCCGGAGTTTGCTAAACGACTGTGGTAATGGAATGGAATCGATTTTTTAAAAACCAAAGCCACATTCCAAAAACTAAATATAACGGGTTTTATACGTAGGGTTAGGTAGGATCATTAAAACCCGGAAAAAAGCCAAATTGTTTGGTTTACCAAAAACAGTGGGCAGACCAAACAATTCAGTTTGATCATTTTTTTAATGCTCGTTTGATGCAAAACGCCAACTAGCAACCTCGTCGCTAGCCAAAGCAGCACGGCTACTGTATGCATGGTGCATACGAGCGTCGCACGCCAACGCGGCGGAGATAGCGGACGTGTCGGAGACTACAGTGGAGGACTGGTACGGTTACCTTCGATGTCTCTGCTCAAAGCAGCTGCTTAGCGATCAATTTCAGGTACTGCTCATATTCTGTTCAAATGTGTTTGTGGCGCTCTTAACGTGTATGGTTACTGTACTTGTATATTGGTGGTGTGGGCCACATTGTCGAAATTGACGAAACAAGCTTAAGAAAGAAGAGCAGACACAATCGTGGGCGACATTTCCCGGATTATTGGCTTTTTGGTGGAGTGGACCGCACTACTGGACATGGTTTGGACGAAGTGTTGACGCGGATAGAACCCAAAAGAAGCTATTTCTTGTTATTCGCAAGTTCATCAAGCCTGGGTACGTTCGAATGCTCCGTACGTAATGACATATACATCACTGTATCAAATTAACTTGGGTTTTGTAAAGGACAACAATCTACTCAGACATGTACGCCACATACGTTACCGAAAGGAAGACTAAGCGCGGCTTGAGCCAGGAGCTTCAGCAGCCGCGTCGCATGGGGATGGAGCCACAGGAGCACGTACAGGTGACGGCAGAGTCACAGCAACAGCAGGAGCATCGACCACGGCAGCCGGAACAGCAACGACTTCTGTGGTCATCAGAACGCTCGCCAACCATCCTTCTCTTCAGGACTTGAACTACACGCACAAGTATGTGAACCACTCAGAACACTACGTGGATCCAGAGACTGGAACACATACAAACACTATAGAAGACCTGTGGGAGATCCACATCAAACGCCACACCAAAGTCATGCGAGGTATGACGAAGAGTGCCCTCGATGGCTATTTGGACGAGTATGTGTGGCGCTCGTGGTTCTTCCCACGGAAGGCTACCACCGCTCAGGCTATGTGTGGCTTAGTGCAGCTAATTAACCGTCACGGGGCGTAGCAACACACAAAAAATGTTTTTGAAATTTCATTTTGAAAAAATACAAAAAGAGAAAACGGAGCTCGCCTTGGGGAAAGCCAGATTATCGCATCTAATATAGACACGTCGGCGCCCTGCAATGTCTTCGCCACTGACTTGACCTTCGTTAAGTCCTTCAGCAAAGCTCGTAGACGGCGGTTTTGCGCAGGTGAGGGCCTCAAGTCTTGGAATTCATCATCGATGGCGTCGATAAACTCTAGGAGGTCGA
>NW_008649024.1:634990-636490 GCF_000247585.1 Phytophthora nicotianae INRA-310 | reverse complement strand
AAAAAAAAGAAACTTACGTTCTCCGAGCGCCGCCGTAGCTCCTTCTCCAGCCTCGATTTGGTGATCTCCAGTCGCTCTGTGACCTCCGTTCCTTGATCAAAGACCTCCTGGAACTTTTCCTCCAGTGTTTGTGCCTCTTTCGCTGGGTTAGCCGGCACCACGGCCAGCTTGGACGTCAGACGCGGCATTCCAGATGCTGGTAGGGCGGTCTGCATACGACTCACACACTTGTCAAGCATCGCGTCCGTCGCGCGGAGCTGTGGGTTATAACACCAGACACCACGTTCAATTGGCTAGCGGAAGAGTGGGCCTAAACTGAAGCAAGGACGTACCTTATCACTGCATTTCGCCAGCTGCAGCGCACACTTGAGCAGCTCGGTGTGCGCGTCTGTCATTATTTTGTGAATGTCAATTGCGACGAGATCACAAATTTTGTACCCATGTGGTTAATTTAGGGCAAGCGCAAAAATTGTACCCATGTTACAAAATGTACAACTTTATCAGCTTGAATTAATGCAGCGGCTACCACCTCGATGGCCGCCACCCGTGCCGCAGACTGCGCCATGGGGGCGTCCAGCGTTTGTGCCTCCACTCCCGCCACCTCCGCGAGGATTTCCAGCCCCTCCACGATTCTATCCGCAGCCTCCACGCCCTGCAACAGGCTTCTACCCCCGCGTGCCTCCCCGCCCGCTGGTTGACCCAGAGCAACTGTGGCTGGACTCGTTTAGAAGGACACATTGCAGCTCAGAAGAGAAGTTTGAACGTGCTACTAAGGTAAATGCTGAACCTCCGTTGAGGCTGCTACGACGTCGCGTTGTGCAGGCTCAGAAGCTGACGGAGCAGTTGAAAAAAGAGGTAATGGAGTTAGCTGCAGTCGAGAAGCGACTTGAGGATGCAGCGTCAAGTGTGGAAGCCCCGAGGCTACGCGTACAACGAGAGCGGAAAATAGCCGCGTGTGAAGCGTTGAAGACACAACTGGAAGCGATGCAAGCGACATCGGGACTCTTCTCAGTGAAACAGCTTGCTGAAATTCGAGCGTTTGCTGCGAGAGTCGACAAGAAGAAGGTGCGCTGAAATTCGACTTATCATATTTTAGGCTGTACTTAGTGAAGCTGTTAAATTGGTCAGGCTTATCGAAAGCGAGCCAAGCTGCGGCGTCGTGCTGAAATGAGCATACGTCGAGCTGCAAACGCAAAAATACCAGAGAAAGTGGAATCAATTGATACCGACAAAACGGCTAGTGAAGAAGAGTCAAAAACCGAAAGGCAAGATGCAGAAGAGGCTGCAGATGCAGTTTATCAAGAGGGGAAGACCGTAATTCCGTCATTAACGCCCGATAGCGGATGTCCGGAGCAGTCTCTCGATCCAGAGACGTTGACGCTTGACTCTTTGATCCAAGTCCGACGAGCTTGGGACTCGTACATTGTTTTCCCACAGACACCAGGAGCTTCTACCATCCCTCCAGTACGCAAATGCATTCAACTGACCTTCCTGACACAT
>NW_008649024.1:631606-633722 GCF_000247585.1 Phytophthora nicotianae INRA-310 | reverse complement strand
CGATTCCATCCAACTGAAGAGATTAAGCAATGAACGCCGAGCATAGTTGAAGATGGACCCCGTTTCTGCGGTTGTTGCAGCAAGCATGAGGTCCTCGTACGTAGGGTGTTCACTTCAAACATGGGATATCAGGCTGGAATACCCGTTTCGTCGGGCTTGCTTTCTTACAGTGCCGCAACGACAACGATAATATTGGGGGATAACTTTATCGTATTCGTCGTGGCACGGCTGAAAGGAAAAACCAGCCACTTGCGCCGGAGTGAAGCGAGGGTGGCGACGAAGGGCAACGACCATGAGAGTTGCTGGCGTTGTTGGTGAATTTGAAAGTGATGACCTCAAAATTGGTCAGACGTGGCAGCCCAATGACTGGTAGAGATTGTTTGGCATAATATAAGTAAATTCCTTCATAAATTACCTGTTTTAATGTGTTACAAACATAAATTATGGATACGTTTAGGATTGAGCATCAAAATACATAATTCGCTAATATTTATCAAAATTACTTTGGTGCCATTTTTTTCGGGAGCCCTGCTGGTGAGCAAACCGCGGATGACAGTGTGTAGCGAAGAAGAGCAACCTCCGTACACACTGTGTTGAGAGGAATCATTTGGTACGGTCGCCCTCATGTCTGACTAACTGTAGCTTGCCCGCCAATAGTGTGGTACATCTGTAAGGGCTGATACTACAGCAGTTTACGCGTATAGCCGATTTGAGGTAGATCCTCGGAGAGCATTCTTGCACAACAAACACGTTGTCATACTGCCATAAAATCCTAGCGTGGGCACGCTGGGTTCCGGTGATGTTTTGCTTTCGTTTTTAAGTTGTGGTAGTGAGCACTCACAATTCAAGAAATGTTTCTGTACTGCAGGAAGCGAGTTCCTTACCTTATAATGATAATATCGAGAATCTGAAGACCAACTTGGACAGACGCTACACGGTCGAGTAGATTGCGTAACTTCAAGTTAACCGCTTCTCGCTAATTGGCCTAAACTATTAAGGTGCTTCAGCCTTTGCTGATTATCGCTTCACCAGGGACAGCCCCGGGTTACGCCGGTCGTAACCCGGCCACACACAACTTAAATGGGAATGGAAAAATATTTCGAGAGGAATGGCCGGGATGACATTCAGACGAAAAAAAACATTAAAATTTTTCGTCTGAATGCCATCCCGGCCAATCAGATCTCTCGAAATATTTTTCCATTCCCATTTAAGTTGTGTTCGTTTGGCTTTATTGGACGCCTTCCAAAAACGGAGAAATCACCTAACAAAACTGCAGCAGGTATGTCAGCGCATATCGTCGAATGGACGCCTTCCAAAAATAGAGCAAGCACCTGACATACCTGTAGCAGATATGGCAGGTTTTATCAACCTGTGTGTCAACTTGATTTGTCTTGCCCCACCACAAATCTAGTAAGAGGAGGTACCCTGGTCGGTGCACAGTGTCCCCTCCGCAAGAAGATACTAAAGTTAATTAGCGGTTTTATGTATTGCGGCAATTTCAATTGGACTAAAATCTTGCTGAATCTTTCCAGATTCTGCTTGAAGCTCAGCACTTCCCCTTTAGAGACGTTAACGAACAACATGCACGAGGAGGACGATGACTTCGACGTGCTGCTGCTATTGACCGCCGCACACTCGCGGCGCGAAGCTTGTTTGAGCAGTGTCCGCCGTGAAGTGCACCAGCAGATGATAGAGGGCGCGTGGCGCGCTGCAATGCTCACACGTCACTACTTGACGGTGTCATGCTTGGATGTACCCTGCGTGGCCGCGTGGATGGCCCTTTACAAGAACGGCTTTGACTCAAACTTTCTGAATGCTACTAGTCTGACGAGGTAAGTTACGAATTTTTGGTGTGTTATCGGGCTAACTATATACTGTCACGTACTACACAGAGCTTCTTTCAAGCACTTACTGCGCCGGTTTGCGCGCTACTACTACATCCCTCCGGCCAGAAGCAGAGGCAAGCCGCCAAAACTGCGCTACCATCATCAGGCTCTTGGTCTCGTTCTCTGCTTCTACGTCGGGTCGATGGAGAACGGAACGCTGTGCATGTTGTTCGGGGTACCTCCGAGCACTTTATCTCGGACGCTGTGCAAAGCCGAAGAGGCGCTGTCTT
>NW_008649024.1:630332-631506 GCF_000247585.1 Phytophthora nicotianae INRA-310 | reverse complement strand
GCAATGCGCACACGTCACTACTTGACGGTGTCATGCTTGGATGTACCCTGCGTGGCCGCGTGGATGGCCCTTTACAAGAACGGCTTTGACTCAAACTTTCTGAATGCTACTAGTCTGACGAGGTAAGTTACGAATTTTTGGTGTGTTATCGGGCTAACTATATACTGTCACGTACTACACAGAGCTTCTTTCAAGCACTTACTGCGCCGGTTTGCGCGCTACTACTACATCCCTCCGGCCAGAAGCAGAGGCAAGCCGCCAAAACTGCGCTACCATCATCAGGCTCTTGGTCTCGTTCTCTGCTTCTACGTCGGGTCGATGGAGAACGGAACGCTGTGCATGTTGTTCGGGGTACCTCCGAGCACTTTATCTCGGACGCTGTGCAAAGCCGAAGAGGCGCTGTCTTGTGCACTTCGGGATTTCGCCCCAGCCCGGATTTCATGGCCGTCCCCTTCCCGCCAGAGAGAGCTTGCCAGCTTGGTTAACGCTCGCGAGCCGTTGATGCAGTATACATTCGGGTTCATCGATGGAAAGAACTTCCGTGTAAGTACGACCTTGGATACCTTGTACTAGGTCTTGACTACTGACGTGGTGCTGTTACTATCTGCATTTGCAGGTGCAGCAGCATCCTAACTCTGACCTTCAAAACGCAATGTACAATGGATGGCTACACTCGGTTCTAGTCACGGGCACTATTTGCTTTGCCGCGGACGGCTGCATTATCTAGGCCAAGCATAATTGCCCTGGATCCTGGAACGATTCCGATACATCGCTCGGGTTCCGCATGAAACTTCTGGACCCAATGTATTGTCCTGATGACCGCATGAACGTGGTGTCGGACTCCGCCTTCCCGTGTTCCACGGCAATGACAGGCGGGATCCTGACTCCACTGAAGGACGGGGACCTCGAGAGAATTGAGCCATCGCTTCGTAGCTCAGCAAGGACGCTGCACAACGCCATCACTTCAGTGAGGCAGGCTGCAGAGTGGGGTATGGGCAGCGTACAGAAGGTTTATAGTCGTTTGAACCTGCCGCTGCCCTTTGATCCGAATCTCCGTGGCCTCAGGCTCAACAACATGTTCCGTATGGCCAATTACCGAGTTCGTACAATTGGTATATCAGAGATCCGAACAACTTTTACGGGTGCAATGGAGATGGCACTATAGCTTTCGCTG
>NW_008649024.1:624254-626827 GCF_000247585.1 Phytophthora nicotianae INRA-310 | reverse complement strand
AGTGCTACTGGAGACACCGCCAGCACCGCTTCCTCGCTCCCAGCCGCGGATCCCCCTCCGTGATCGTCGTAGTCCCCGAAGAGAGCGTCGAGAAGCTACTCAACCGTATCACCGACGCCAGAATCACCGTCGTGAGGCTGCCTCTCCGTCGCTGAACCCTCAAGGGCTGATGAGGACCAGCCCAAGGTCGTCACCACCATCACGTGCGCGTGAAAGGCGCTATCGGGACCGCTTCTTACCAGCAGACTGGCCGGTACGCGTCGCTCATCTCCGTGCTCAGTACAAACCAACCGGGTTGGTATTCCCAGCAGTGCCCCATTATGGCTGGTGCGACTGCTCGGAGCCATGCCGTGTCGGGGCGTGCAGGAACTCGCTGATGCAGCTTTACTGTACCCCAAGCTGCTGTCCATACGACGCCAAGTGCGGAAACAGTCTGGAGGAATCGACCAAAGTGTACTTGGCGAGAAACACGCGTACGCTCCAGTTGTCTGTGGTCGCTGTTGAGGACATTGATGCGGGTGAGGTGTTGGGCCAGTACTTAGGCGAGTTCGAGCACGTCAGTGTGGATCCAGCGCGTCGGCCACGGAACGAAGGATTCCGGTTGATGATGACCCAACGGCCAGAGAGGCCAAGCCAACCCAATTCGTGTCGCCGTCAACGCTGCTGAAATGGGTGGATTGATGCGTTTCGTGAACCACTCGTGTTCACCGGTCGCTCAGTTCGTCGAGGTCGCGAACGGGCGCCGCACCACGGTTATTGTCGCCACTACCGAGGTCGTGCGCGAAGGAGAGGAGATCACCGTTGACTACGGCGGTGATCTTTGGTTCGTGTGCCGCTGTGGACTCCCATCTTGTCGTCATCATGAGATCCAGGACCAGCGCGATCCGTAGGCGGCGTGCGGTCAGCAGACGTGATGGGTGTAGGTAACCCGTGCATACAAAACTGGTGTAAATACATGTTCTCATCTTTGAAATGCTACTTTTACGTTGAAGTGAAGCTGGCCCCTCCTCCTGTCGAAGTTGCCGTCAACGTTGAAGCTCAGTGAGCACTAGTTTCGCGTCAAACGCGACCTTACTTTCGGTAAGTGAAGCTTTTGGCTCTTGTTAGCGCGCGCTCGTTTATGCGCGAAGTGGTGTTGTAGTTAGCTAACTGACGAGCTACTGGTTGTACAGCGGTCTAGGGCGCGCTGCTGCAGCGCGCCTTCGGAAGCACAGCAATCGACGTCCCCAGAGCTCTCATTCTCGGTTCTACTCCCAACTGAGCAACCCCAAGCCCCGTTCCCGACCAAGTCTTCGTCTTCGACCCCCTCCTGCGCTCTCTCCGCCCCGGTACGCTGTCACAGTCGCCATTGCTTTCTCTTCTTTGTACTGACGTCTCATGAATTGCTGTTTCTTTCATGGTAGATGGCTAAACTAACAGGAAGCACTAACTACAAGTTCACTGAAGTGCAACGCCTGCTGAGTCTTGTTGCCAAGTTCTTACCTCTTGGCAAAGACGAGTGGGAGCGTCTTGCCAGCTCGTACAACTCGAACCGCGGTCGTGGCATCGCTGAGCAAGACTACGAGAGTCTCCGGCGCAAATTCAAGATGCTGTACAGTACTCGTAAACCCACGGGAGTCGCTTATATGCCTCCCCACGTGAAGTAGGCCAAAGAGATCAAGCAAAGTATCGACGATAAGGCCAGTGTTGAGGAGATGGACGACGGAGCCGACGTTGATGCTCAAGAGGAGGAAGAGGGTGAGAGCCCACAGATCTTTGTTTTGACTTCGAAGGTGATACGACCGGTTCCGCCTGCTGTAGCAACTCCAACACTGAATCACCTCGCAATGAGGGGACCAGCATGTTGCCCAACCTGACACCATCGACGGAACCACCAACTTCGACGAGCTACTCGAATCGGCCGCTGTTCACGAAGGGTTAGAGGCATTTGCTAGCACCCCCAGGCCACCCCCAGGCCACCACCCGGATCCGACGGATCCACTCAACGCCAACTTCGTTCCGCTGGCCTGTCCAAACCCTACCATTCGCAAATCTTACACGTGGAGGAACCGGAGAAGAGCTCTGTAGGCCGTTCTCGTCGTACTGCGGAGTCGAAGGGCTATATCAGTACCCCAAACCGACTTGGAGGGGGCAATCTGGCTGCGTTTCGTGAAACCATTGACCGCAAACGAGGTGCCGATGATGACGACGATCTTCACGAGGCAAGTTACGCCAAGGTGAAGCGAGTGAAGGCCACGAAGGCGGCTGTACATCTGAAGAAACGGTAGAGCGACTTGGAAAACACGTCCGGGGCCATGGGAATCAACATTGTCGAGCTGATGATCCTTATGCGTGAGGATACCGAGCGCAGGGATGAAGTTCGCCGTGCTGAGGAAGAGCAGCGTCGCTGTGACGACATTTTGGCGCGCGAGATGCGTTACAACGCCGAGAAGAAGAAGGCTGAAGAGCGACGTCGCCAGGAGAAGTTGGAGACGGAGGAGCGATCCCGTCGTGACAAAGAGGAGGCTTGCGCACGCTCCCAGGAACTGATGCCCTTCATTAGTGCACTCGTGAAGAAGGAGTAAAGAAAACAG
>NW_008649024.1:619830-623129 GCF_000247585.1 Phytophthora nicotianae INRA-310 | reverse complement strand
GCAGTTTTGGCGGCTTGCCTCTGCTTCTGGCCGGAGGGATGTAGTAGTAGCGCGCAAACCGGCGCAGTAAGTGCTTGAAAGCAGCTCTGTGTAGTACGTGACAGTATATAGTTAGCCCGATAACACACCAAAAATTCGTAACTTACCTCGTCAGACTAGTAGCATTCAGAAAGTTTGAGTCAAAGCCGTTCTTGTAAAGGGCCATCCACGCGGCCACGCAGGGTACATCCAAGCATGACACCGTCAAGTAGTGACGTGTGCGCATTGCAGCGCGCCACGCGCCCTCTATCATCTGCTGGTGCACTTCACGGCGGACACTGCTCAAACAAGCTTCGCGCCGCGAGTGTGCGGCGGTCAATAGCAGCAGCACGTCGAAGTCATCGTCCTCCTCGTGCATGTTGTTCGTTAACGTCTCTAAAGGGGAAGTGCTGAGCTTCAAGCAGAATCTGGAAAGATTCAGCAAGATTTTAGTCCAATTGAAATTGCCGCAATACATAAAACCGCTAATTAACTTTAGTATCTTCTTGCGGAGGGGACACTGTGCACCGACCAGGGTACCTCCTCTTACTAGATTTGTGGTGGGGCAAGACAAATTAAGTTGACATACAGGTTGATAAAACCTGCCATATCTGCTATAGGTATGTCGGGTGCTTGCTCTATTTTTAATAAGACCCATGACATGGGTGATGTTGTTTTGTTATACCCAAAACCCAATTTTCGAACCCAGGTGATATCTAACCAGGATTTGATTGGTCACTCGCTGGTTATAAACTGAGGTGTGCATACCAACACAGGAGCCACACCACGCAAAGCAACCTCAACCATGGCGACAGGTTCGTACGCTTCAGACAGCCTTCCTAGTCCTCATGCTCCCACTGAACCTTTCTACTCTGTATGTATCACAGCTAAAGACGACGTGGGCAATGTGCCGCGCACTAAGTTCTTCCTACGTGGCAAGGGCGGCATCGAAGCCATTTGGGGCCCACCGTCCTCCAGCAAGGACGAGGTCAGGATAGAGTGCGATGAGAGCTTCGACGCACCAGGCAGCGCCGACCTAATGGAGTTCACGGAGGACGGCAAGCACGTAGTACTTGTACGCACCACCTCAGGCTTCACGGTGCGCGACGCGGACACGGGCGCGGTGGTGACGGAGGTGGCCAATGCTGGCGTCCACGCTGTGTCCTGGTCTCCTCTGGGCTCGCATTTGCTCACGTGGCAGCGACCTCAAAAAGACTCGGACCTCGGCAATCTCATTGTATGGGATGCTGCCACTGGCAAGGAGGTCGCGCGCTTCAACCACAAGTCTTACACTCGTGACGTACGTGGCATTACTGTATGGTGTTGTTAGAGTATTAAACTGACGTTGCTTTGCAATAATGGATAGAAATGGCCGCCACTCCAGTGGTCGTCGGATGAGACGATCTGTGCGCGTCAGAGCGCGAACGGCGTGGTGCTCTACAACGGTCGCGACATTGGCTCAGGGTCGATTGGCCAAATCAACCTCCCGGTATGTTTAACCAGATAAAGTGCAGTTAATTGCACAAGCTGATGATGATGCTTGTTGTAGAACGTGGCGAACTTCAGTGTGGCTCCTGGTAGTGCTCCGTACAAGGTGGCGTTGTTCGTGCCTGAAAAGAAGGGCAAGCCTGCGAGTGTCAAGATCTACCAGTTCCCGAACAGCCTGGACGCTCCTACGGCGACCAAGAGTTTCTACAAGGCTCAGGACGTGACGCTTAAATGGTCACCTACTGGTAGCGCACTGATTATTGAGACACGCACGGACATCGATACGTCTGGCAAGTCATACTACGGTGAAACTGGGCTCTTCTTTATGCAGAGCGACGGTGAGTATGACTGCATTGTGCCGCTCACAAAGGAGGGCACAGTGCACGACGTGGCCTGGGACCCCACTGGTCGCGGCTTCGTGGTGATTGCTGGTGCGATGCCTGCGCACGCCACGCTTTACGACAACAAGGCGCTGCCCGTCTTTGAGTTCGGTGCGGCGCCTCGTAACCACGTTAGCTGGAGTCCCCACGGTCGCTTCCTGTGTCTCGCTGGATTCGGCAATCTTCGCGGTGATATGGACTTCTGGGAGCGCAACAAGCTCAAGAAAATGGGCTCGGCGACGTCCAACTCGGCCACTACCTTCTCTTGGTCTCCTGACAGCCGCTACTTCGCCACGGCCACGACTTTCCCGCGTCTGCGCGTGGACAACGGCTTCAAGATTTTCCGTTACGATGGCACTGGTCCTATCCACCAGGAAGAGCGTGGTGAGCTGTACGACCTCAAGTTCCGCCCGGCAGCGCAGGATACGTACCCGAACCGTCCTCAGTCTCCGCGTCGGAAGGGTGAAGCTGCGGGTTTCGGCTCCTCTGAGGCCCCGAAGGCTGCGCCGAAGCCACAGGCTTACCGTCCACCCAACTCGACGGGAGCGCTGGCTGCTATGATGCG
Organism: Phytophthora nicotianae INRA-310; assembly: GCF_000247585.1. NCBI lineage: Eukaryota > Oomycota > Peronosporomycetes > Peronosporales > Peronosporaceae > Phytophthora > Phytophthora nicotianae. The sequence goes on along the minus strand of NW_008649024.1, from coordinate 620,678 downwards.
CAAGGAGGAGGGAGGCTCACGGAAGCTCGACCGCAACAAGTACGCCGCTCCTCGCGCTGCTTCTTCCATTCCTGGTGCTGCGCCTCGCCCGATTCCTGGCATGGGAGCGGCTGCGGCGCCTAAGAAACTGAGCAAGAGCGCACGCAAGAAGAAGGCGCAAGAGGCTGCTGAAGCCAGAGCTGCTGTGGAGGAGGCCCTTGCTAAGGTTTCTGGCGCTGCGCCTGCAAAGGAGGAACCGGCAAAGCCGAGTCCGGCGGAGATGACGCCTGAAGAGAAAGCCAAGAAGGTCAAGGGATTGCTCAAGAAACTCAAGCAGATCGATGCGATTAAGGCCAAGAAGGAGGCGGGCGACTCGCTGAACGACGATCAGTTGCAGAAGCTCAAGACTGAACAAGCGCTGCGTGACGAAGTTGCTGAACTCTCTGCGTAAATAGGCGTACACGCGTCGAGCTTAGAAAACGGCGTTGTCGCTAGGAAAGCAATAGAGCTGCATCGTGCATTCCTGTACTTTCCTTCCGTTGATCTTTGCTGGTATTAACTTAGATTTCTATTAGCTGATACGAGCGTACACTGCCCACTGAGCTGACGGTGAGGGTGGTGGAGGCACAAAGTGCTGTTAAGAGAAGACAATAATTGGGCTAGTTAGTTCAGACAAATGTGTCAGGAAGGTCAGTTGAATGCATTTGCGTACTGGAGGGATGGTAGAAGCTCCTGGTGTCTGTGGGAAAACAATGTACGAGTCCCAAGCTCGTCGGACTTGGATCAAAGAGTCAAGCGTCAACGTCTCTGGATCGAGAGACTGCTCCGGACATCCGCTATCGGGCGTTAATGACGGAATTACGGTCTTC